>NC_056746.1:585547282-585744782 GCF_019279795.1 Protopterus annectens
TGGGCATGCTCACACACTGAAACACAGGACGGCCACGTCTGCAAACACCAGTGGTCTGGACATATCTGCCAGTACATTGCTATACTATTGGATGACTGTGCTGTATGGTATGTGCGTGGTACTGTCTATTGTCTGTACATATGCCATGGTGTATTGGTAATTCACATGAGCTGTGTACACAGGGTATTGCTACCAACACGTGCAAAGGACGGTTCTTTGTTTGCGGCCAGAACTACGCCTTTGGATATGGAGCGGGTAAGGCACATTCCAGCAGGTGGGAGCGGTTGTGCATGGGTTTGCATGGTGTTAAGCACTGCTGACCTCTGGTTACAGCTCCTTATACTTGTTTAGACTCCACATTTCTTTAACAGTGCAATACTGGCATACTGGTAGACAAACACGCTTAGACCCGCTTGCTCACTCACTTGCACGTGCACCGACATTTGTGCTTACATTTGTCACTCACACTGGGTGGGCGCGATCCCTTGTGATGCCTATTACATCGGACTACATGATTACAGTATCGGGTATGTCTAACCATTAGGCGATGGCAGGCGTTCGACTGTACGGAATCGGCGGCCTGTCCAGTGACATAATCATATTATATGCGTGTTCCTCATACAATCTGCTCCCATCTGGCTGATACATGGGAACTGATACTCTGCAATGCTGACATGTAAATGTTTTTTGGGAAATGCATCTCTCTGCCGGGTCATGCTACCGCATACCTATTGTAGGTTTTCCACCTTTTAGATTGGCTGACGTGAGACTCTAGGAGTAACACCTTTCCCACTTTGCATGGGACAGTCCCTCATTAGGCATATGTGTCATGCAACTGTCCTGATTAGAGGATATTATTATATTCTACGTGTCTGTAATAGTCGCATGTAATGGTTATTGTATACATGATACGTCGATATGTTATGTGAAGTAGCATAAGCAACTTGACTGCTGCTAGACTAAGCTTTGATTTGTGCTAATATGTATATTTCTGTACTATGCATGGCTGTAGGTATGTTCTGACCTGGTACATCTGACATTTCTATAGAGCAGGTCCCACTTTGGCCATTTGGAAAGGTGGCAGCCCTATAGGACCTATATGTAGAGCTGTCACATTTGGCAAGGCAACACATACCCACAGCCAGTAGAAAACTGACTACTTCACTGGTTTGCATACATTAAGGTTATTCTTGTAGCATTATAGTTGCTAATACTGTTTCCTATAACATGTAGCTGTTTCTGATACAACAAAATCATTTTATGACACCACTACACACAATATATGACCTCCTTTCCCAAAATCACAGACCATGTGCCGTAACATTCATTTTGCAGGACACAACTGCCCAGAGTGGTGTGCCCCTCACAAAGGTGAACAGGTGGTAATCCCAAACTATTATGCTATCATCTACCTAAGGTGGTCGGCGGAATATGCGCTTTCCATCACTAGCAGACCTCACATACCAATGGGGGAGCATGAACACTGTATCAGGGACACTGCATAACACCCTAAGGGACACATTTAGATGATTGGTTCTATTAACCTGACACATTGACAGTCACATGGCATATGTATTCATTCACGTTTGTCGAGGTACATACTGTTTATGACTCATACATGTTGTCATTAGTCATTACCTGTATTCCGCCACCTGTCCACCTAATATCACTAGTTCTGGAAGTGTTTAGTTAGGACTGTGTTACATTCTGATTCATAAATATGGACGTCTATGCTAATCGGGTACACAGCACTGATATAGTCCCTATGTGTTCCCCCAATGGTTTACAGACTATCCAGTAGATGTGCTCTTCAGGTTTGGGAGGTATAGGTGTCTGCTATGCCCACATAGGAATATTAATTACTTCCACTGGGCGGGCCTACTACATCTCTGCCAACCAGCACCTGCACACTTAGGCCCATTATTGCATACCCATGATTCACCTACCTGACACCCCTCTACAGCACTCATGACAAATACTTACTGTGAGCGCAGCTGGGGTATGAACACACCCCTACACATTGCCCACTCTCCCTGTCTCAGGACACATGTGGTATGTTTTGTCAACCCATGTGTTATTACACTTGCACAAACTACTGTTCCATGTACACCTACATCCTGCTCACATCGATAACCAAGGGTTCACATGTAAAGTGAATTTTTGGTGTCCCGCAAGGGACCCCGTTATCCATGTTTAAAGTGTAGACCTTGCAGATCTCTCCCTCTGGTACTTTCCTGCCGGTGGTTTGGAAAGCAGCAGTGTATTTATCTTTATTGCCTGTCTGTATGTCTGACTGGCCTAGATGGGCAGTGTGGGAGGTAAACGTTTGTTTATTGGACATCCCAGTAACATATGCCTGGTCTGAACATATGTTACCCGTAATTGCTGTAAAGTAACCTAGTTATGTACATGTGTATATCTACAATGTCATATATATTTTTCTTGTGTGTATATGTGTATATATCAATAAATGTATGTGTGTGTATATATATATATATATATATATATATATATATATATATATATATATATATATATATATATATATACATCTGTGTGCCCGTTGACCAATACATTTCCCGGACAAACACACTTACACATGCATATTGGGTTTTATCTCTACTTCAACAGCATACTATTGCTTAGTCATTATGACACCGACACTTCACTCCGGTTAACTTGTAATCAGTATACAGCACTTTATATAGCGGACATATATAGCGAGCAGATGTCGCACTTTGTTCATGTATGGAGTACCTCTGATAAGTGTGATGTGATACAGTGTCATTTGACCTATTCCTCGTCTGCACAGCCTATTATTCCTGCTACAGTATTTATTTCTGTGCACATTCATGTTATTTATGTTAATAAATGGAGTGCATGTGTTACAGAGAATGTACGTCAACATATTGATGTCTGCATGTTGTTGTGTCTTTTGGCTTTTCCCGGTTAGGGGTTGCCACAGTGGAACTCCGGTTCGCTAATGATTGGCAGATAGGTTTTACGTGCCGTGTTGCCAGCCCTGATGCAGAACCTTCAACGAAGGTACGCCCATTCACACATGTCTCCACGCAGAAGATACTCTAGCTGGGAATCGCACCTATGTACTAGCTGACCTACACAGGCCGCTCCATTACAACCAGCGCAACCAACCCTGGCACTCCTGTGTCCATAATCGTATAGCCATAGTTTCTCCAGACCACCCGTGTTGAGTTTCCACGCGTAACAGCCATTATCCACCTGATATTGCAGCCATGACACACCTTTACACATTGCCCTCTCCAGAGCGTTAGGGGCCCTACACACATTTTGTACAGCCTCGTGTATTCTAAGGGTCTCCCTCCATTTATATTTGCACATACGTGCCTTTCCTGGTGTTATGGATTACGAACATTTGCGGGTTACAAGTGTAGGTGGTCATAACATGAACTACATTCTGTCTGTGTATAATGTTGACATAGCAGTTCAATGATATTATGGCCACTGGTATAACCCTGCCTCTGGTGTGAATAGCGGTGCTCTACTCACTCTTTGTGCAGCTTTATCTGACATACGCTGCAAGCACTATATAATGCCTTAGTTGCGCTTGATTCCCTTCACAACCCTCGTTCATTTTATACATATATATATATATATATATATATATATATATATATATATATATATATAATTTCATATATTTCTTTATTTTGTCTGTGGATATTTATCTATACACACATATCTATCTATATATATATATATATATATATATATATATATATATATATATATAAGTTACATCTGTACAAAACAACATACATTTGCTATGCTGGGAGCTGCTTACACCCGCACAGGCACACTTGCATATCCTTATTGTGAGTTACATATGTTTACTGCTACTTCTTTGTGCTTATGTGTGCCTTATTCATTATGACAGTACCACTTTGATTGATGGAATCCGGTTAACGGCCCCACAACACACGTTCACCGTTACATGTTTAAATGTTGGCTTTACAGCACAGAGGCATTCATTACACAAGAAAATGATATGTGCTATAGTCGTACTTGAACCGGGAATGCCTTTACGTTAGGCGGATGCTCTAACCACTACATTATTGGTGTTCTGCTTCATTTATATGTATACCCATGGTTCATAGCTACCCTAACATATGCCTCACCGCCTCACTTACACAGCAGGCATCCATTCACCTGCTGGGATAACCGCAGTACTACACATGCGACATACCCTATTCCCTACTGCTCTGGACCCATGCTGCATGTTTACTCACTCCAAGGATACTCAGAACTCCAAAGCTTATAGTCCTGGCACATACGTGTGTTTGATTGTCAGGGTGTTCATGTGGTGGTCTGGGTTTAGGTTTGTCCGACTGCTGACCGGAACTGCTCTGTACCTGTTCAAATGTCAGACATAGTACATGGACAGAGTTGGTCCCAATTTTAACATTCTACCTGTGTTTACAGATGCAGGGGTTTGGGCACCTCTGACCACATTATTATGTTGGCACTACATAATATAGGGTGGGGGGTGGTTCCACTACATAATACAGGGTGGGGGGGTGTTTCCACTGGTGTTTCACCTTCACATTTGACTATTTCATTCATTCATATATACGATGAATATTATTCTGAACATCACTTATGAATTCATTACAGGTATGCAATAGTACTGTCAACAAATGTGACAGTTGGTTGGTGTACATATGTGTACGGACCTCTGTAATACTCAGGGACTAATTTCAACAGTGACAGGGACAAGGCAATGACAAATCAGGGATAATCACGGACACTTCTACAATATTAGTACTATTAACTTGAAACGTGTTGACAGATTCAGAGCCATATGTATTAATACTTATTTTCTACAGTTAAAAGCATCTATTACTCTTAATTATTGTCAATAGTCATTCAAGTGTCATTCAACACCTTTCCTCCAAAGGTCACTGCTTTTGTGAGTGATTAAGAGGCTGGCCAGTTATTGTGCGAATGTTCTGACCATTGGTACGGTTGCCACATTTTCATATGTATAGGATGGGATATATTCTGGACACACCAGATTGTTTAGGCCAACACATACCCATGGTCAGTACAGGGTTTAGAACATTCATTATTTTCCTAGATGAGAGCCTATTCCTGTAGCACTTTAGTTGCTTATTCTGTTTCTTGTACGATTTACGTATTTTACATCCAAAAATAACTGTTTTAGGCAACTGTTACATGAAGTATGGTACATAGTTATTTCCTACAATCACAGGACATTTGCCATTGTATCATTCTTGGTCAGGACACACCTACCCAAACAGTGACTGTCCCTCACACAGTGGGTCAGGAGGTACCCTGTTTACGTCAGCGCCTTAATCACCCTATTTCCAAGTGCCACTATGCAACTGTGTATAATATATTCTCTCGATAATTCATGTCAGGAGACGTGCATCACAGGCAGGTGTTTGATCCTGGGTAGTAGGTTCTGCATGACTGTCTAGAGGCTGAACAGTCTCGTGAACCACTACTGCATATACAACTTGTGTCCAGATAACTACAGGACTGGACATCGTGTTGTGATACCAAGTCTGATGTTTACACGGGATACTTATCCCATGAGGGATATCCAAAAATTGAACAAGACAATGACGTCCACTCTTTTGGATTTACGAAAATGTGTTAGGGTTTTACATGCAAGGGATACATAGTTTGCAATCCTGACACTGCCTAGGGAGACACTGCCTACTACATATGAGTAGTGGTCACTATGTTTAGATATGGCTGCGCCAAGCTAGTAGCCCGAGTATGACTGTATTTGGTGGACGTTCAGGAATGGGGGCGGGTTGTGTGCTGTGGAGGGGATGATGGGTATTCAATTATGCATCCAGGTGTGTTGCATTTGGATGGCCCAGTTCCATCCAGACCATTCTGTGGGTATGTGCCAGTGACATTTCTGTACATGTGTATCGCACATTTTAATATTCATATGTTTGTGTGATTGTGTTCTACAGTATGGCCTGTCAGGTTGTATTGCGGATGTGTATGCTTGTTTTTTGTGTTTCTTTCTGATTCATCCGCTGCTCCCTCATACACCTCCAGTTCACCTATTGCACATCCAATACAGTCTCGCCTTTGTGGATTATACCATTACCCATCCTCCACACACACATATTCCTAACACTCCATCCATCCCTTCTTTGGTTGATGGCCCATGGCACGGTCAACGGAACACATTGCATACACTACATATGTCAGGTACCTGTATGGTTGTGAGGATTACCCTGGCATTTTTCACCTTCCACATGCTGTACATCACGCACATAGGTACACGCAAATACTTATCTTTCATGACATGGTAGGTACACCCGGGTAATACCCGTTCAACTTTGACACATCCTGACAAGAACGGCTTGGACCACATATGGGCGGATTTTGGCCAAATGTTCTGACCATTGGTAGGGTTGCCACCTTTTCAAATGGCCAGGATGGGATATATTCCAGACACAAATCAGATTTTACAGAACAACACACACCCACGGTCAGTACTACGGATACTTTTGTTTTATGCCTACATGTTAGCTTATTGTTGTAGCAGTTTATATGTTCCTTCTGTTTTGTTTACTTGCTTATTCTATTTCTTGTAACATGTGGTATGTTACATATGGAAATAACATTGTATGTGACTATTACAGGGTTGGGAGGGTGGCCTAATGGTTAAGGTGTTTGCCTTACAAACACAAGGTACAGGGTTGATAATTGGCTAGGCTTAAAATGGCTCGCAAGGGCAATTAGCCTAATACTAATCTATGAACATGCGATGTGGAACATAATTATGTCATACTGTCGCAGGATATTTTACATTTATAATGGTTTTGGTATGGACACAACTGCCCAGCTGTGTACTATCCCACACAATGTGGGACAGGTGGTAAGCCTGACCATTGGGCTAGACGTAGCTATTGGCGGCACACTAACATGATGCGTTTCACTTCCACTTGGTATAACTATCTACACTGCATTAGAATACGGGCACACGGTTTTCAATGTCATTTGTTCGAGGGATGGAGACTCGATATTCGCTGACGTGCATTTGTGTTTGCTTCTTAATTTTGTGTTTACTAGAACTGTCTTGCATGCTTTGCATACATTTCAGTATCCACGGACACTGACAGGTGTGATTACTATTGCAGGCCGATTGTAATATTCAAGCATTTTAGGTTGCACGTCAACAGCCGACATTTCCATGCCTCCATGCGGCACTACGACATGCCCCATGCACTCGCGCTCATTTCCTATGCACGTGGCTGTGGCAGCAGCACGCCTTCATTAATATGCATATGGTACTACTGCGCCATCTACACACCGCACGGTCAGCGCAAGCCTAACACCGGCCTTGCGCCGAGCTTCATGAATCCCAGGGAAAGACTAAAATGATTATCCTATTACATAAACAAACACTGCTGCCACTTCACCCTCACCACTGCACAAATTATATTTTCTGTCTCTGAGGACACAGGTTATTGTGTATGATAAAATGAAGTAATCTGATGTGCATTACCTTAAAAGCAAACATTAACTCAGATGAAATATATAGTACTTAAAACTGAGGAAACATTGCAGAATATAAAAAACAAAGTGATACATTTTTATTCAATTGCAAAGTATAAAACTCATGTTAAATGAAGTCTGGGAACAAACAAAGTTGTCACGGGACAGCTTCAGTGTGGGGTGGGGGAGGTAGAGTTTAGGATATAGGGAGGTAGGTAGGATGGGTTAAGTGTGTGGGTAGGGAGCAGATAGGAAAGGGTTAAGCAAGTGGGAAGATGAGGGAGGAAGTGAGGTTGGTTTAATGGGTGGGTCTTAAGGGCTTTTAAGGTGGGATTTAGTGTGGAGAGGCACATTTGGTGTGATCTTGTTGCTGAACAAGATCACATCCTTGATGGCCTGGCGTGTGTAAAGGTAGGCCTTGGGTGTTTGCCTAACATTAAAGGTGAGTACGATTGGCTGGGGTCATATCTACAGCAAGGGCTGGTTTGTTTGTTTGTTTGTTCGTTTGTTTGTTTGTTTTTTCTCTCTCTTCTTCTTTCTTTCCCCTTCCCTCTCAAGAGTAATTGTGCTAGGGTGATAAACAGGGTAGGGGAGGATGGATATGGGCCATAAAAAAATATATATATACTAAATGAATAAGAAAATGAGAAGTGAGGGACAGGTAGTGGAGAGAAAGGGGATGTGTACATGGTCGGGGAAGTCAGATTGCAGTTAGAAGCCAATGGAGTGGTGCTAGTTACTCTGCTTGGTTCGTTGGTGGTATAGTGTAAGGTTTTCTTACTGTGGTATGGTCCTGGGATGCCTGTTATCTTGCAATGGTGTTTGGTGTGCGGCGGTCACAGTTGTAAGTGCTGAGGTGCTGTGAATGTGGTTGGTTGTGTTTTCCAGGTCTTTTCTGTAGGTAGGGCTGGTTTTCTTTTCATGGGCAGGTTTTCTTGAGATATTCCTTTGACTCGGTGGTAGTGGCATTTTTGCGGGCATGTAGGCCTGGTTCGGTAGTCTGCACATGTGCAGTCCGGCTGTAATCTGTGGAGTTGAGTTAGTTATCATTTTTATAATTCAATGGAGTTAGATATTGGGAAAATAATCTTTTCCTGTGTGCTTAGGGCTATGCTGTCTATTTTCTTGCCCTGTTAGTGGTTTTAGTGTTGTCCCTGGTGGTCAGAGTGTTCAGAGCATAAATCAGGAGCCGGTTGTGCGTGCTCCTCACTGATGAAGGGACTGCCTGTGCACGATTCTGCCACAATGGCGTTTTTTTCAAATAAAACAAAAAATAAATAAATTAAGCAAGAAAGAAAGCAAAGGTCAGAGTATTCCCATTGCGGATTAACATATCGTCGTTCGGAGGTCTTGGTCACATATGGTGGTGTGTCCTTCCGATCTCTGTTAAAACAAAAAAAATAAATAACGTTTGAATTCGCTTGGACAAAGTCTTGGCCAGTTACAGTATTATGAGTTAAGCTAGGCTATAGTGTTACTGGAGTTAGCACTTGTTTAAAATAGTTGTATTTCCTTCTGCCTTACATGATACTTTGGGCGGCTAGATGTCTCTTTGTCTCTAGGTACATATATTAGTTGATTTTCTGTGCAGTATTTATTATAGTCATAATATCAAACAGTTAGAATGCTGTCTACTTTAATAGTGGCCACAAAGGTAGGAATCTTGAATGCCAAAAAAACCATTCTATGCAGTGGGCAAACAATCCTGCACCCCCATGTTTTTTCCATGTTTATATGTAAGGTGACTTTAGATGTTGTTAGGTCTCATGGGTTAGGATATATATTACGCTGGCTATGGGGAGCCTGGCACTGGGTTCGAGACTTGATAGGGTGGAATATTTTGTGAAAGGGATTGTCAGAGCAGATGGTGTACTGGTACATTGCTCTGATTTCAATGTATAGGGTTCTGGGTTTGTCGCTCGGCAGGTATGCTTACTTCGCTGCTGTTACCAGTTTTACTTGGGGGCGAGTATTTAGTTGATCTGTACTGATGTTTTGGTTGTCTTTAATAAATATTTATTTATTTCCTATGCTAACTGTATTTATTTTTTTCTCTATGGTGAGTGATGATCATGGCAGAAGCGTTGAGACAGAAGTGGGCCAGCATTCTGGCACAAGTGCAAGACCTGTTTAGAGAGCTTTCATGATGTTCCGACAGCCAGAACCCAGGGTCTGAATGCTCAGAGGAAGTGGCAGACAGGAACTGTAACTCAGACATCAAGAGCTAAGAGAGCCAAACAAATGGCAATTGAAAAGAGGACAATGGAGGTCAACATGCCAGTGGCAGCTCCTTCATTGACAGGTAATGATTCAACTGGCTTGGTGGGGGTAGAGGTGGTAGGTGCAGTTGAGGGCAGTGATTCAGGGTTGAGTGGATGTGTACAAGGCACTACATTGGGTAGGAGCTTCGAGGCTCTAGCTGATTGTGATTTGGGTTTTGATAATACCCTTTCATTGTTAGAGGATGATTTGTAGCCTGGCCTAGATGAGGTAGGGTCAGAGTTTGGGTCACAGCCGGGGGACTGGTTGGTGATGCAGACACTATAGCATGAGGGAGCACCAATTCTATTGACCCTGCACATATCGCTGGTCGTGAATGAGAAGATCTGGAAAGGGGAATTTATTGATATTTCTGAGTTGATTGATGTGGATGGGGTTCAGCATTTGACGGAAGCAGAGTCAGCTAATGGGAAGGACCTACTGGTGGCATTGGTGGCTGTAGGTCACAAGCAGGTGGGTAGGTTTCGGCCCAGGACATGGGATAATTGGGTCTTGGGATTTATATACTACATGACAGTGTGTTTGGAGATGGATAATTCATTGGCTCTTCTGCTCTTGGCCTATTTTTTAACGATACGGGAGGCACAGAGTTTACAGCCAGGTTATGCATGGTTTTGGTACTACCAGACGTTTTGCAAACAAAAGGTGGTTGACAAATCCATGCATTGGGAAGTCAGACACCCGGAGATCTGGATTTCTGCCATGATGAATGCTTTTGGAACGGGTAACAGGGTGACTCAGCCAGTGGAAGGGGGTGCAGGGGTCTGTTGGGCCTTTAACACAGGGAGGTGCTCATGGGTAGGCTGCAGATTTTCCCATGCTTGTTCTAAGTGCATGGGGGCACATGCAGCCACACAATGTGGTGGGCGTGGTGGTCAGTTTGGTGGGCAGGTATCTTGTGTCATGGTCCCAAGAGGTTGGGGTGGTTCTCACTTGGCGTTGTAGGGAGTACGCGGCCAGTTTAATTTTCGGGGCCAACGGGGGTCCTTTTGGGGAGGGAGGGGTCACCCAGGGGACCCATTCACCTGTTAGGGTTCAGGTCTTGAAGGGGTTGCTGGCAAATTATCCGCTGTCAGCTGTGGAATTAATTAAGGGTTTTTCTAGGTGTTTTTCAATTAATTCTACTTTGGTGGGTAATGGTAAGCTTGGGAAAAAATTTGGGGTCTATGAGAGGGAGGGAGGATGTTTTGTGAGTTTTGATTGAGAAGGAGTGTCAGGTGGGGAGATTGTTGGGCCCTTTTGATTGGCCACCTTTTCCTGAATTTAAAGTATCACCACTAGGACTGATCCCCAAGAAAAAGCTGGGTGAGTTTCATTTAATTCATCATTTGTCATACCCTGAAGGCAAGTCTGTCAATGATTTCATCCCTGGGGAAGAGGTCAAAGTAACGTATGCCTCCTTGGATGATGCAGTCTGCATCATTAGGAGTTTTAAGGATCCCTGGCTGGTTAAAGTAGATATTCAGTCGGCTTTTCACCTGTTGCCAGTGCAGAAGGAGAATTGGCCACTGTTGGGCATGGGAGTGGGTGATACTTTTTATTTTGACACTGCCATGCCTATGGGGTGTACAGTGGCATGTTGTACTTTTGAGAAGTTTAGCACAACACTGCATTGGATATGGCAGCATAGGGTTGGTGGGCAGCAGGTGGTTCACTATCTACATGACTATTTGTTGGTGGGTGAAGGAAGAGAAGGGGCCCAGGTGGCAATGCAGGAGTTTGTGGGGATGTGCAAGACCTTGGGAGTACCAGTGGCTAAGCATAAGTTGGAAGGCCTGGTGAAGGTGTTGGATTTTTTGGGTTTGACAGTGGATGCTAGACAGGGTTTGTTTCATTTGCTGGAGGATAAGGTAGATCATCTGCAGGAGAATGTCTCCTGGGTGAGGTCCCAGAGTAAGGTTCTTGTGAGAGATGTGATGGAATTGTTGGGCTTGATGAACTTTGTTTGCAGGGTGGTACATCCAGATTGTACATTTTGCCGGTCAGTGTCTTTTCTCTTAAAAGGGGGGAAGAGTAAGCACCACAGAGTAAGGTTCAGTAAGTTAGCTCAGAAGGATTTAGCTTTGTGGATTAAGTTTTTATATCAGCCTAATAGGATCTCATTTTGGCAGTTGGGTTGGGTTGGACAAGAAGAGCTGCAATTGTTTACAGATGCAGCTGGGGATTTGGGCATGGGAGCTTACTTTGCAGGGCAATGGTTTTCGGTGCCATGGCCTGCTCATTGGCCTGAAGATTGGAAGTGGGATATTGCCTTTTTGGAGCTGATGCTGATTTGGACGGCTTCTGTGGTATGGTAGGAGCATTTGAAGGGAAGGAGGGTGGTGTTTAATTCGGACAATATTGCGGTGGTGAGGGTGTTGCAGGTTAAGATGGCTAAATCTCCTCGTTTGTTGTTGGTTCTTTATAAACTTGTATTACAAAGTTTATTGATTAACTTTTCATTTACAGGGTTACATGTGGCTAGGGTTAATAACGAGATTCAAGATAGCTGACAGTTTGTCTAATTTTCAGCTTTGCAGATTCTGGCAGGTGGCACCAACAGCAGCATTGCATCCTTCAGTCATTCCAGATGAAGCCTGGCAGATTGGCCAGTAATAATCGGCAGGTTGGTGCAACAGTCATGGGTGGTATCTACAAGGAGAGCTTCGGGTAGGGCATTGTGCAATTTTGACACTTTTTTGAGGCAGTTACTGGATCAGGAGTGTGAGTGGTCAGAGAGTTTGTTGTTGTGTTATTTAGCCAGTATGTGGAAGAAGGGTAAATCAGTTCAAACTGTGAGGGTGGCATTGGCAGCTATTGGAACATTTGCCTGGTTGGCCAGGTTAGAGGACTGGACTAGGTCACGGTTGGTGGGGTGAGTAATGAAAGCGTGGAGAAGAGTTGAAGGTTTTTCTACAGATAGGAGATGGCCTGTGACTAAGGAGATCTTAAGAATGTTGCTAAGGGGCTTAGGTAGGGTATGTGGATGTATGGATGATTATGTGGTGTGGAGTACGGTAAGCATGTGGATGCATTGTGGGGTGTTTCATGTGTCTGAGTTGCTACAGTCCTTGCTGTGGGATTATGTGCTTATATTGCCCGGAACACTGCATATTAGACTAAGATCTTTGAAGATGGATCAGGAAGGAAAGGCTTAACTGATAGTCTTGGAAAAGGTTGAGTCAAGTTGGAGATGTCCTGTGGTGTGGGGAAGAGATTGTGGATAGCTAAAGGAAGTAGAGTTCAAGGGTTAGTTTTCACATCAGTAGGTGATAGAGCATTGATGGGTGAGCAATTGAACTTGATTATGAGAAGGGATCTTAGTAGTGCTGGTCTAGAGGGGATACGTTTTCTTCCCATTCTTTCAGGATGGGTATGGCGTCAGATTTAGCAAAGGGAGGAAGTTCGATTGAAGTTATCAAGAGGGTGGGATGGTGGTCTTCCAATGCCTTTTTATCTCATATTAAGTAGTTTTTGGAGAAGTTTTGGTTTAATCTTTTTTTCTCTTATGTGAAAGAAGGGTCTTCATCCTGGGTTATTCTTTCGTATATTGGGCAGCTAGGCATGCAGTGATTAGATGCAATGGAATGAACTTGGGTTTGGAGCGGTTCAGTCTGAAGATCACCTGGCATGGTGTTAGAGGGATGATGTGGAACCAGATATTCCAGGTATTTACCATGTTGCAGAGTCAGTGGGTATTGCTGCATATTTTGGTGATTAATTTAGGGGGGAATAATTTGGGCAGAATTCAAAAAGGCAGTTGGTTTATCAAATTTGCGTGGATGTCTTAGCATTGAGAAGGCTTTATCCATCAGTGGTTTTGCTATGGTCTGAGATTATTTCCAGGTTGTGTTGGAGGGAGGCAAATAATTTTTCTGCAGTGGACCATGACAAATGAAGTTTGGGAACAGGTGAAGTTGTCACGGGGCAGCTTCAGTGTGGGGTGGGGGAGGTAGAGGTTAGGATGTAGGGAGGTAGGTAGGATGGGTTAAGTGTGTGGGTAGGGAGCAGATAGGAAAGGGTTAAGCAAGTAGGAAGATGAGGGAGGAAGTCAGGTCAGTTTAATGGGTGGGTCTTAAGGGCTTTGAGGTGGCATTTAGTGTGTGGAAGCACATTTGGTGTGATCTTGTTGCCCTCCCAGCCCATCCCCTTTTGGTGCTGGTTGGTGGGATAGAGAAGATGGAAAGGCTTGCCCCTCTTCTGTTCCCTCTCAGGAGGATAATTGCAATTGGAGGTGGTGAAAATTTGATGGTGGAAGACTTGGAGTGAAAGGATTGGATTGGTGATATGCTAAGGTGAGCAGGGACACTGCCTTGTTATTACAATGATAAGTGAGCAAGTGGGGGATGCTGCTTATTCAAGGGTGAGCGGATATTCTACCCTTATGTTTATTTATGTTATTTTGTTGCAATGAGTTTGATTTGGTTGTTTCAACTATCTTATTATTCCTTACAATAAAGGTTGTCAAAAGTCTGTGGGTGTTTTTGTAGTTTTTTTTTTTAATGGACCATGACAAATACTGACATAACATTTTTTATTAATTATGCCACATGATGGCATTTGGTACTAGCTTAGGAACACCAACTCAGCAGACTATATTCTGCAAAATAGTTAGAAAAATGTGATTCTTTCTTATATGATGCCATGTGACATCACTGAACAGCTGGTGAACACTCAGGCATGACGTTTACCAACAATAATATGAATTCCTGTTCTGAAATTAAAAAATATATATATTTAAAGATGAAAAGGACTGTCTGATGAACAGTGACAGTAGACCATGCATCACACAGCATAACCCTCATATATCACTGCATATATCATTCTCTATATGTTTCTTCTTTTTTTTTTTTTTTTACAAGAAATGAAGCATTAATCTGAATGTCATTGTCCACAGTCCTAGACTGGAAACTGCCTCCTTACCTGCACACAGTATGCCATGCCTGACCCTGCCTCTTGTGGTCCCTTACTACAATTACTGTTGTCAGCTGGTCATTACTCATATTTGGAGTAGAACTGGGAACTCCAGTGATAGCATGGGTCACTTCTCCACCTGACCAGCTCATGATGACTTTATGCAGAATGCAATAAGCAGTAAATATCTTGAATGCAGTGGCTGTGTCATGCTGTAGGACACCCCCAGACTCACCCAGACACCTAAATTGACTCTTCAAAGGGCTGAAGATCCTCTCAATGACAATATGGGTCTGGAGCAGGGATGCATTATAACTATCTGCAGCAGCTCCACTTGGATTTTTCACTGGAGTCAAGAGCTATGGCTCCAATGGATATCCAAAATCACCTGAAACAAAAGAGAGAGAGAGCGAGAGAGAGAAGGGGAAATACAAAACAAAGCTAAAGTGTTTTAGTATTCAGCAATACATGTTACCATAAATACTCACTTAAATAAAATAAAAAAAGGAAACAAAACTATTTTTCCACTTACAAACAAGATGACTACTGAACATTCTGCCATGCAGAAACAGGTGGTAGAGTGAGCTAGTATGCACCATATGGGAATCATGTGCACTGCAAGGATGCTATGCAGAAATGTTGGTGGCACAACCCCATGCATCACACACTACCTGGCAATTGATGGAATGGTAGCCCTTGCTATTGCAGTACTGAATCCCCCATGGATCAGGTAGGGCCCTAATTAAAACATGGGTACACTCTATTGCTCCAAGTATCTCAGGAAAATGTGACAGCCCATAAAAGATATGCATCTTCCTGGTTTGGTCCTGGTGTGACACTGGGAAATAGATGAACTGATCCATACATGCCAAAAGTACATACAGGAACTGCCAAAGTATCCTCACAGCAGAAGCCTGTGAGATACTCAGTGTGTCTCCAGTCTGTCTCTAGGAGGTCTCCCTGGCAAGAATAGTGAGAGCTATACATACCTTTCTATCCACAGGGATAGGAAGGCCACACACACCTCCATGTCTCTCTGGGGTCATACATTCAAACTAAGACCCTTACACTATCACTGTCCACTCTTCAGCTGTCAAGTATCTCCTCATTATCAAAATGATAGTGACCTATTCTCTGCCTACATTTCCACCTTCTTGGCTGGTGAGCACCACTGGGCACAGACAGTTTTGGCTTAAAGACAAGCAGTTCATACCGGGAAACAGCAAATTCATCAGCAAGGGATCTCATCATCATCCTGGATTACAAAATAAATAGAAAAGGGGCAATTCCAACTTTTATAACAAATCTCCTGACAGTGCAGGAGTGTGTAAAATTTTGACTATGGACCACAAGTGGATGGGAGAAGGACTCATTAGCTTATGCTGTTTAACATCATTTCTCATTTTCATCTTGTTATAACTTCATATGTTTACGGCTATTCACAGCCATTAAACTTTAATGTAAATGGCCTCTGTGAATCACACCTTTGTTATGCAAATGTGCTGACAGCATGGATAGCTTTTACGTGTTCGCATAATGACTATGAATGCCACCCACAGATTATACAGTGCGACTTGGTTGAGTTGAACTCAGAACGATAGCATCTCATCCATTTTTCGCTCAGAAATGGGTAGGGAAGTCAGCACAAGTCTAGATTAAGGTACATAAGCAACTTACTTTTGTTATCAAATCTCCCATCTCTAACAAGAAACTCAACGTGACCTCAGAAGCTGAAAGGACTAATAAGGCATTTTTAGTTATAACAGAAAACTGAAAAGTAAGAATTGTTAATGCAATATGTTATAAACAATGAAGGGATTGGACAGCTGCAAGAAATACTGAATGTACTTAAAGAAAAAATGTGTAAACTATGTAGCAATTAAAGACATATTTCAGAGTGCTGAGTTACAAGGGGAAGCATCCCTTATACATCATCAGATATAACTCCTGCCACAAGCACAATTAGAAATTCAGTTTCCTGTGACCATACAACACATCTGATGGTTTCTTGTACAGAATTCTGAAAACTTAACTAACTCCCCTATCAATTATTTTAAACACAATTTAGCATGTGGAAACACCTCTTAACTAAAGAGCTAGCCTGCAGTGACTCTAGGTTTGCTAAGGGGGGTGGAGATTATATCAGACCAGTCCAATATTTTATGTAATGTCATAGACAAAGTCGTAATGGAGTTTATCCATAACAGCACTGGGTACCCAATTCTTGTAAATAAGCAGCAGCACTGATGTTGGACTAATAGTGTACATTGTTTATCTCTTCTTCCTAGGACATCTAAAATTATTCCATGTAAGGCAATAATTGACAAATATCAACCATTATATAATTCAGTGGGTAAAACTTCATTTAAGCAAGACACAAGCTGAGGTTGGGACAGATCGTGTTATCTCTATAGAGGATACTGGTGGGTGTCTTATAGGACTCTTCTGGAGCTACTTCTTTCTGAACTATAGTTCTCAGTCATTTCAGTGGCAAGGAGCCATAAATAAACAGATAATTAAATGACTGCAAACAGAGAAATAATTATTTCAGTAAAATGTGCCAACAGTCTCTATGATAGCTTACAAAAATATACACGACTTTAATATTAAATTCAGTGAATGCAGCATCTTGTGACTTAACAAAATAAAATAAATTATGATTGTAAAATAAGCACTCAACCATGAAAAACAAATCACTGTTAATGATGACCTGCAGGCAGCAGTTGACAACTATTTAAACTATGACCAATGTGTATCTACTTAAACCAGGAAAAGTATACTCCATTCTAAAGGATGTCTAGTCATTACAGGTAGATCACTACACTTCTTTATACCTCACTGAAATGACCCATTATTTAAGACAGTGCTGCAGCACTCTGTAACATTCAAAGAAGTCACATGGAATAACTCAAAAAGGTGCAATGATTCCTTACTTGAAAAAAAAAACAGAGGGCTGGAAAATGTAAGCTATTCAAAAAGACTTCAGAAACTGTCATGATATTTTGTTTCTATGTTATTCAGAAATGAATTATGTCTGGTCTGTTAGCATTATCTGATGATATTCTGTTTGAAAGTCTGTGCTTGGAGCACACCATAGTAGGAGCTAACTCCAGATCAGTGACTCTAATGTTACAGTAAATATCAATAACAGAATAAAATGGCAGCTACATTACATGGTGCATTCAAAGATTATGAAATAAGCTTTGAAGATCACTAGACTGTAAGCTTGACAGCTGAATCTATGAACTTTAAGAGCAATATCTGACAAAAAGATTGCATTAATGTATAATGCAAATAATATTATATGAAGGTGTTTTCCTATATTAATTTATATTTTATTTTCTACCACAACAAATGCTTCACTTCTACTTCTTCCGTACAAGACACAGGTAAAAAGAATTATAAAATACACTGCATTTTGTATTTTTCAATAAAACATACTAGTACCTAAAAAATCCAAAGCTTGTTCACTAAAGAAAGCTGTAGTCTTGGATCTTTTTATTATGAGAGGCACCAGTGACTTCAACTATATTATATTTTGTTGACTACTGAAAGGAAGGCAGCACAGTGGCACAGCAGATAGCATTCTCAACTCAGAGCAAGAGGTTACCTGGTTTGATTCTTGGCTGGGGGTGCCTTCTGTGTGGAGTCTGCATGTCCTCCCTGTGTTCATGCTCTGGTTACCTCCCACATTCCAGTAGGTGGATTGGACACTCTAAATTAGCCATAGGTGTGAGTGTGCATGTTAGTGTGTGGTGTGGAAGAACTACCAAGGCAGGGCTATCCACCTGGCAGTGTGAATCTTAATTCTAGATGCTTGTCACCGTTGCAGTGACACCCTGACCCCATGTTCAAAAATAAGAAAAAAGTGACTGTAGATAGATGCATTGCTTAAAGGTGGTAAACTTAGTACTACTACCATGATCTGGCCTAGCTCTAGACTACCACTCAAAAGGGACAATGAACCAGTGAAAATCCTTAACCTTGAACTGGCCTATACCAAGATTAATATTGTGGGTTTTTTATATTGAAATAATTGCCTTTACTTATTATAAGTGTACTGCTACTAAAATACAGGTTTGTGGAAGTTTTTTTTCACTCATTGATCAATGAATTAAAATATTCACTTCTTTACGCAATAAAAAATATTTTAGTGCAAGTTGCTGTGACTGGCACACACTATAAATGTTATTTAACGCCAAACGTTTTGTCCTGTTCCACTTCAATAAACACACAACACTGAATGACATTTGACGACCTTTATTAAACTTCCATAAACATGATTGTTAACCAATAGTTATAAATTTCAACCAAAACATAACAGGTGATAATAATACCCATGGAAGAAGACATGAAATAACCATAAGGGCAGCGCAATCGCTCACCATTGATAAGCAGTGTCCCCCACTTGCTCACTTATCCTTGCACTAATGAGGCAGCGTTCACGCTCACCTTCAATTTATTGAATTACACCACCATCCATATAAGCAGCTCAGCTTGCTTATTAACTTGTCCAACAGAGCAACAACTCACTTTCCTTCCAAACTTATTGAACTGCACATCCATCACTAGAGGGGGAACAGAAGAGGGCAAACCAGCCCCTCTTCTCCACCTTCCCCACTAAACTACACAAAATCCCTGCTAATAAAAAAGGGGAGGGAGGGGGACAGCAAGTTTACGCCAAAATGTGACTCCTACTCTCATTACACTTGATAAAACCCTCTAATCCCCTCCCTATTTTTACCTCATTTCCTCCTAACATCCCTCCCTCACATTTAACCCCATACTACCCTTATTATTTTAATCCCTTCTATCCCATGTATCTAACACCACTGAAGATGTCTCAGGACAAAAGAGTCTGTTTCAAGCCTCATTTAGCCTGTACTGGCAATTTAGAGGGATAAAACACTTACTTGTGGTGTGTTTGATTAACAGCTCTGGCCACTGATGGCACAAGAAATTTGGACAGGCATACTCATCCAGGAGGAGGGGGGGTGGTTGTCTTGGATGGTTCATACCACCACTCTCCATTGGAGGGAAGAGGTGCATCAGAGCATGGAGAACATCTGCAAGGATGGTGGGGCATGACCATCAAAGCCAGTAGTATTAGTAGTAGTAACCCTTTTCAGTGCATGTGGAGCAACCTGCGTGTCAGCAGAAAAGGCCAAACGTAGCCCTTGCAGTCACACAAAAGCTCACATCACTCCCAGTGATAAGGTGATCCACAATAAAAACACCTTCATAGCTGGGATATCAGTGAGGACACAGGCCACCTGGATGACTCTTATGCCAGTGGATATAATGATTTCTACTGCTGAGGAACAGATGGGTGTCCAGTCAGGGGAGACCTGGTGGTTAGCAGTCAGAAGGGTGAAGCGTATACAACAAAAAAGCTTTTAGCACTGATCAAAACAAAACTGAGTTTCGCAGCAAAAGTGTTTTTAGTTTAAGTTGATTTGAATACTGTACATTACGAATTCTGTTTCTTCCCAAAATATTCTTGCATTTTGTAACCTGAAACACTCTCCTTAAGAAGCACAATCAAGCAGCGAGAAGTAAAGCATGAGCAGAGCCTAATGACACTCAACACAGATTGATGACATCCCTTACATGCAACCCAAAACATACAAATAATGATACAGAAGTTGTTATTTAAACAAACATGGCTACAAGACATAAAAAGACTCATTTTCTAGGCTGCATATGGGAAGAAAAGAACATTGAGCAAGATCAGGGGCAGAATGGAAATTAAGGGAGTCTACTATACAGGAAAGGATGAAATAATATGCAAAATGTTTTTCAAGAGTTGTGAATGGCATGTGTCTGAAAGACACCTGTGCAAGGATTGATGTTTGACGAAAAAAGTATGAAAACTGCAAAAATGCATTCATCCTTTTCCCCTAGTTCAGAGACTCAGGTTTTATTATAATTACAAAGGTGAAGAGGACACGGCCATTGACAAGGTGACAGGTGGTAGGATTTATCCCCAATGGAAAATCTATTTGACAGCTTTATATGAATGCCATTTTGCACAGTCTGCTCTGTGCAATGTTTCACACACAGCTGCTTCTGCGCTCTCACTCTGTACCCTTTAAATAACTGTAAGAGATGGTTACTCTGCTTAAGCTGCATAACTGATAAATAGCTGTAGGGAAACTTGCAAAAAAATTAACTCTAATCTAAGCAAAAAGTCCTTTAAGTTTTATGTTTGTTTTTCTTTATTCTAAACTGTGGGCAGGTAGTTGGCTGGTGCTGTAAGCAACACCTATTTTCTTTATAGGCTATGGAAAAAAACTTACCCACTCTTGAATTATCAAGAGAGAAAGGAGATAGATGACTATTCTATTCAAGCAATAAGTAAATTGCATGGCTTGACATGATACATGACGTGATGTGATATGTTTGGTATACTTACAGCATTGACAGATGTACCATTTATGATGGTTTTTATGTACTGATGAATGACATACAAAATGTAATAGAAGATGCAAACAGAATGGCCAGGCAGAGGGACATGAATGCAAATAAGGAAAGACAGAAAAGAATCATAGAACCAGGCACAGTAATACTGGAAGAAAGTAGAAAAAATCTAGGATTCTTAAGGTAGGTTGAAGTAGTAGAAACAAACTAAGGAAAATAAAGTTACACCTTGCGGGACTACACACCTGAACTGTGGATAATCAAAAGGACTAAGAAAAGAATTGTAAAGTCTAGAAAATGGGTCTTGGAATAAGTAGCATAAAAAGATGTGTGGCTGATGTATGGAAAGGGTGCTGATTTGGCAGGCTTACAGAAAGCAGCCTCAAAGGATAAAGTAGGTTTGCCAAGGGTAAAAACATGCACAGTTACAAAAGAATAAGCAAGACTTGTTTTATCAAAAGAAGTGTAAAGGAAATAAGAAGTGGCAGAACGTAATGAACAAAAATAAAGTTATTTATACCATAATAAATGCGCTGTTAGAATTAGGGAAAGGTCAGGAAAGTCAGAAGACACTTCACAGAACATGATTTATTGGAGACCATAATAAAATTTGCAGATGCCTATTTAACTAGGCAGGATGAATGGCTGAATATGGTTATTTGTCAGACAGGGGCTGTCACAAAATGATGTAAAGAATGTTCTGGAGTATATAGGTCTAAATGATTTGAAGACAGGAATGGTATTAGGTTCATAGGTAGGTACTAGTCTATTGGCCCTAGGGCCTATATAAGCCTAGCCAAAAAGGTACCCTGGCTTTCCCTACCCAAGAAAATTATTTTCCTGTGCCCCTGTCAAGCAGAGCCACAGAGGTGATCCCCGGGGTGAATTTTCTATTTCCCATCCAATCATCAAGATTTTTCTTGAAGAGTGCTAATGAGGAGCTTTGTTTGATATAGAGAGGTAGTTTGTTCCAGAGTATGGGAAGTCTCTGGGACAGGAATCTATCCCTCCAGCATGTTCTGTTTATTGTGGTAACAAGGTTTAGGTCCCTAGGGTGTGTAGCTCAGAGGGATTGGGATTTCTTTAAGTGGAGCATGTCTATCAGCTCTGGGTTTGACATAGCTTTGTATGTTAGGCAGAGATCACCTCTGAGTAGGTGATATGCGGTGGAGTAAAGCTGGAGTTTTTGAGACGGTCTGCATAGGGCATCTGTTTGAGGCTGGTAATCCTCTTTGTGAGGTATTTCTGTGGCCTTTCCAGTTGTTGTAGATGTCTTGTGAGGTACATACCAAAAGGGGCACTGTACTCTATAATGGGTCTAATGAGTGATGAGTAGAGGGGAACAATTACTTCTTTTTTCCTGGATGAGAAACCTTTTGTGATGAGGTGTGGCACATAGAAGGCTTTCCTGACTACTGTGGCAATGTGATTAGCAAAGGAGAGACTACTGTCCACCTGTGTCCCAAGGTCTCTCATCACACTTTCGGTGTTAAGTAGACTACCGCCTGTGTGGCAGCTCATGGGTACAGAGTTTTTACCAAAGGGTATATCAAGAAAGTGTTTTAGTAAATATGTTTGTAATTTCTAGCAATAATGACTGAAGATATGAAATTAATTAGCAATTCAAATATCAAATATTCCAACAACACCTAAGAATAACAAGGTTTTGTAGCAACAGCAGGGCACTTTCTTTGAGAAGTCCCATTTGTGTGCAAAGCATGATGTTCATCTGGAAGAGTTTAGCAAATATAATATGGCTAAAATGCATCAAACTTTTAAGAAAACAAAGCTTACCAAAAAAATAAAATGTACACTGAGATGAATTCATGTGAACTTTAAGAAACTTAGTAACAAAACAAAAGAAGAAGGAGATGGATGTAGATCCTGGTGCCCTCACAGAAGTAGGAATGAAAATTGGTGTGGTTTAGACATATACAGGGACAAGAGAGTTGCTAATCTGAGGAAGACAAGAACAGGCATAAAAATACTGTGCTGTGATAAAATGAAAACCACTACGATAAAAACACAAGAATAGGTAGAAGAATATGGCCTTATAATAAATGGAGAGAGATGCAGAATCAGTCTCCAAGACTAGAATGAGCTAAGAAAGAGAAATGCCTCGTAACTTTTAAAGACCTATTTTGTTGTAGTAAAATGGTTTAGGCAATACAGGACTGCTCCACAGGTAAAAACATACTAGATTCATTATTTTGACAAGTGGTACAGATTCATACAGAGTTGAACCCCTTAACAAACAAACAGTAACCTTGTAATTAAAAGTTGTTTGAAAATTAATCTCAACAGCTTACAAAGAGGGGAAATGCCTTGTCAGAATGCAAACAAACATTCCTGAAAATATTGATCCTAAAACATCAGAATCTGTTAAGAAAACATACATACAGTCATCATACAAATCTACATGTGTGACAGTAATCTTCTTTCAGTCCATCAATGACACAACTCATTCTGCAACATACAATCCATCATCTTTGTAACACTAGATTCTTGGCTTGGTATTATTAAATATGTAATATTATATCTAGCATATACCACCATAGTAGGATAGCTCCCTTAAGATTACAGCGTATGTTCATACTTTCATATGCATAACTTTAATTGTGCTGTAGTAACTCCTCCCTATTGCTTTACAGCTAAATGGATGTACCCCATCAATAATGATGAGACAGCCTCTATCCTGTCTTCTCTGTTCTCTGTCTGTTTACTGAGCACATATCCATACCAATTATACTTTCACCCATTTCCTGGTATATTTTAATTTTGCTCTTCATATTGTGATGCTTATTTCTAACTTCTTCTTTCTGCCCAACATCTTCTAAGCCTCCTTTTAGCAATAGTAGGGATCCTGCATCACATATCGGCATTAGATAATATAATGCTGCCAACATTTCCCTACCTTCCCTGTCATTCCCCTTCCTTAAATGATATTGCATTAGATAATATAACGCTGCCGACATTTCCCTACCTTCCCTGTCATTCCCCTTCCTTAAATGATATTGCATTAGATAATATAATGCTGCCAACATTTCCCTACCTTCCCTGTCATTCCCCTTCCTTAAATGATATTGCATTAGATAATATAACGCCTGACATTTCCTTCTTCCTTAAATGATATTGCATTAGATACATTCCCTACTTTCCCTGTCATTCCCTTCCTTAAATGATATTGCATTAGATAATATAATGCTGTCATTCCCCTTAAATGATATTGCATTAGATAATATAACGCTGCCGACATTCCCCTTCCTTAAATGATATTGTATTAGATAATGTAACACTGCCGACATTTCCCTACCTTCCCTGTCATTCCCCTTCCTTAAATTATATTGCATTAGATAATATACCTTCCCTGTCATTCCCCTTCCTTAAATGATATTGCATTAGATAATATATAAATGATATTGCATTAGATAATATAATGCTGCTGACATTTCCTACCTTCCTTCCCTTCCTTAAATGATATTGCATTAGATAATATAATGCCGACATTCCCTACCTTCCCTGTCATTCCCTTCCTTAAATTAATATAATGCTGCCGACATTTCCCTACCTTCCTGTCATTCCTTCCTTAAATGATATTGCATTAGATAATATAATGCTGCCGACATTTCCCTACCTTCCCTGTCATTCCCCTTCCTTAAATGATATTGCATTAGATAATATAATGCTGCCGACATTTCCCTACCTTCCCTGTCATTGCCCTTCCTTAAATGATATTACATTAGATAATATAAACATTTCCTACCTTCCCTGTCATTCCCCTTCCTTAAATGATATTGCATTAGATAATATAATATTTCATTTCCCTACCTTCCCTGTCATTCCCCTTCCTTAAATTATATTGCATTAGATAATATAACACTGCCGACATTTCCCTACCTTCCCTGTCATTCCCCTTCCTTAGATATTGCATAATATAATGCTGACATTTCCTACCTTCCCTGTCATTCCCTTCCTTAAATGATATTGCATTAGATAATAGTTTTCCCTCCTTAAAATGTATATTAGATTAAATAGTGATGTTGCATTATTTAATCCTACCTTCCTGACATTCCCTTTCCTTAAATTATATTTCATTAGATAATATAATGCTGCTGACATTTCCCTACCTTCCCTGTCATTCCCCTTCCTTAAATGATATTGCATTAGATAATATAATGCTGCCGACATTTCCCTACCTTCCCTGTCATTCCCCTTCCTTAAATGATATTGCATTAGATAATATAATGCTTTTCCCTACCTTCCCTGTCATTCCCCTTCCTTAAATGATATTGCATTAGATAATATAATGCTGCCGACATTTCCCTACCTTCCCTGTCATTCCCCTTCCTTAAATGATATTGCATTAGATAATATATTCCTTAAATGATATTGCATTAGATAATAGACATTTCCCTACCTTCCCTGTCATTCCCTTCCTTAAATGATATTGCATTAGATATATAACGCTGCCGTATATTCCCCTCCTAAATGATATTGTATTAGATAATGTAATTCCTGCCGACATTTCTACCCTCCCCCTCATTTCCCCTTCCTTAAATATAACGCTGCCGACATTTCCCTACCTTCCCTGTCATTCCCCTTCCTTAAATGATATTGCATTAGATAATATAACGCTGCCGACATTCCCCTTCCTTAAATGATATTGTATTAGATAATATAACACTGCCGACATTTCCCTACCTTCCCTGTCATTCCCCTTCCTTAAATTATATTGCATTAGATAATATAACTCTGCTGACATTTCCCTACCTTCCCTGTCATTCCCCTTCCTTAAATGATATTGCATTAGATAATATAATACCTTCCCTGTCATTCCCCTTCCTTAAATGATATTACATTAGATAATATAATGCTGCCGACATTTCCCTACCTTCCCTGTCATTCCCCTACCTTCCCTGTCATTCCCCTTCCTTAAATGATATTGCATTAGATAATATAACGCTGCCGACATTTCCCTACCTTCCCTGTCATTCCCCTTCCTTAAATGATATTGCATTAGATAATATAACGCTGCTGACATTCCCTTTCCTTAAATTATATTTCATTAGATAATATAACGCTGCCGACATTTTCCTACCTTCCCTGTCATTCCCCTTCCTTAAATTATATTGCATTAGATAATATACATTTCCCTACCTCCCCTGTCATTCCCCTTCCCTAAATGATATTGCATTAGATAATATAACGTTGCTGACATTTCCCTACCTTCCCTGTCATTCCCCTTCCTTAAATGATATTGCATTAGATAATATAATGCTGCCGACATTTCCCTACCTTCCCTGTCATTCCCCTTCCTTAAATGATATTGCATTAGATAATATAATGCTTCCAACATTTCCCTACTTTCCCTGTCGTTCCCCTTCCTTAAATGATATTGCATCTTCAAAAATCATTTACATATGCTTTCTTCTCAATGCATATAGTCATTTTGTGGCCCCAGTTGTCCGTGAAATGTATTCTAATCAAAGAAATGCCAAGGGCAGCTTTATTATGATCCTTATAATCCATTCATCTGTCAAATTCACAGCATTCAAATACACGTAACTTGCCAGTCTATCATGCCAGTATTAGCAACAAACATTTCACATGGTTTACTCATCATAAAAATCTAAGATGCCACCCAGGTTTTACATTTTCTTTTGAAATAAATATTAAAAAGACCCTCAACAGGATATCCTGCTTCGTTTCTATGTGTTATGTTTTCTTACTTTGATAGTTATAGTAAACTAGCAAAACTGGCCCCCATTTTTCACTATTCACCACTCCTTTTTTCTCTAATTAAAGCCACCATCTCCCATATGTCATCGCTTTTCCCTGTAACCTTCCAGATAATTAATTTATCCAACTCCAAATAGATAAATTGCATTATAAACAACCTCTAAATTATCCTTTTCCCTCTGTATATTACTTTCAAAATGCATCTATTTCTGTGCTACAAATATCATTACTGATTGTCACATTGTCTCAATACTTTCATAATCAATATTAAAATAAATGTGTATCCAGTAGATTGGGTTACATAGTTTTAGCACTTTTGTAACAATCCAGTTGTCATGAGAGTAAAATATTTTTCTATCATTGTCACATTATTAAACATCCAGTTACAAACTCTCTAATTAAGAAAAGTCCAATAGTTTTGAGAAGTTATAGTTTCTTCCGTCTAAATGCTCACTTTATAAAAGTCCCATCCTACCATCTTTAAGTAATATAAAGAGGTAATCATTCCTAACATAAAAGCTATATCAATCATTTTAACAAGTCTAATGTCTACTACTTTTTTCATATCTATCCACTTCATGCAGATTTGTGATATGAAATACCATTATCCATTCTTCCATATTGCCTGTGTAGTTGGTGGCAAATGTACAATATAAGTCTTAGGGTTTGACACTGCACTATTGCACAATTCATTTAATATATATATATATATATATATATATATATATATATATATATATATATAAAATCTATTCTCACATTACAAAAAAATTGAGTTTCCTAATAGTCAGACTCACCAATTATATGTTTCTCACAATTTGCTGGAATACAGTAACATTTACTTTTTCAAGTCACACTGTCGCATTGTTTCCCAAACAAACAAGAAAGTAAGTATAATATGAAAAGAGCAAAATATTCTGCACTATTAGTTCTCATGGTTGCATCCATGGCTCCTACTTTAAAAAAATTGGAGCACACTCGTTTGTAATCATCTTATCTGTCCACCAACTAACCTACTGTTCTACATTAAATATATTTAGCAAATTGTAATATGTATGTTGTGAATATAGTTATCAGGTATTCCAAGACACTAAATGCTTTTAGTAAAATGAGTCTATTAAAAATATTCGAATTGGGATCCCCTTTTCATTATTCTATACTATATTTTCAATGACTGTAATGGGCAGCTTATTTGATGACTTCTGTAAATAAATTTACAATCAGATCTTCCAAAGGTAAATCAACTTTCAAAAATAGTCAGTCTTTTAGTTTATATATTAATGAAAATATTTAAATATCTACCATTTGTAGCAGTTCTCCTCCAAAAAACAATGTGAATCTTCTCATATGATCTCTCTTTCCTTTTTCATTCCATAGAAATTTCTCTCTCTCTCTCTCTCTCTCGTCTCCAGCTTCATTTGCTCCTCCCTTTCATTTTCCTTTTACTCTAAGCTGACAGAATGATATGGATCTACACATTTTATATATTTATATAATGAACCCACTGACAGCTCCCTTAATGTGGCTATAGCTTGCTTATCACTAGTAAAAATAACACTCCGGCAGAAAACACTGTCAACACTAATGAGAAAACCAACCTATATTTCAACTTATGTGTCTTACACTCTTAATAAACTGTAGGCTCTGCTAAAAATTTGCAACCGATTAATTATGATCCATAGGTTCATAAGTAAGCACTAGGGTAGCTGCCCTTTCAGGCCTTTTAAGCCTAGCCAATTTACCATCAAAGTTGTCAATCAAACCCTATACCTGGTGGCTGTGAAGTAAAACAATCCGCATGCACCATTTGCACCATGACAGTAACTTTCCTCTGTAACTTTCATAATTGTTGCAAACCCTTTCTCACACCGAGTCACAAACTGCACTAAAACAGTTGGCCTTATAATAACTTTCTTTTGTAGTCAAAAGTAGTCTACAAACTTTCTCAAGTCCCTTCATCAATTTTAGATTTCATAAAAGTCATCTTGGTTTTCGTAAATTCCAAAACGTCCAGTCCCTTTTCTCATTTCAGCATTCCAGTCAGTTTCAAATTATTTCTATGGGTCTTATTCTACATTGTAACAACTTGCTAAATGTCACATTTTGTTCAGCCACCCAACTCCTCCATTCTGTTTTCGCACTTCAACCACATGATGTTTAATCAACAACATGGTAGCCTGTTGAGCATGCAGATACTCAATGTCATCAACTCCAAACATTTATAGATTTTTTATAAATCCTTCTGATAATCAAGAAATATGTCAAAAAACAAAATTTACTTTCTCCAAATAGTCCTTACTTCCTTGATACTCAGCCAGATTATTTTATTTATTTATCCTTTTGTTAACTGGTTTAGTCCTACTGTGACCTATTTTCATGGGAGACTCAAGGTGGCATTTATAAAACAGAGGGAAATTTGGCCAGAGCATTAGGGAACATTCTCTACTCCTCTTTTACATCCATCTAAGCTACCAGTCAACTCAAGGAAATGGGACCTCGGTTTAACACCTTATCCAAAAGAAGGCACACTCAAGGAATATAGTACCCCACTGATGCTGCACTGCAGTGTCAGCAATCCAGTTACCCAGAGAGGGAATAGAACCTACAGACTTCTGGCTTTCCAGCACCAAAGGCAAGTGTGCTACTTGTTGAGTCACTGCCACTGCTTATTGTTTATCATCTGTTAAACATGGCTGCAGTTGCTGATACTCCCCTAGATTCTCATCATTACACAACTCGCCCTCCAAATTCAAATAACTTTGGTTAACCATGAGGTACATTGCAAACGGGGGGGCAATCAACCTTGTCAAGCACCATGTCCTCCACAAATGAATAGTTTATTTGATATGAACACTATTAGAAAATGTATTACAGACAAGCATTAAAGATGAGGACAGGGAGTAGGACTCTTTCTTTGTCTGCAGTGCTGTAAACAACATTGTCAATAGGAACAGTAGTTAGTAAGAAAAACGTCCAAAAGCAGAAAAAATTACCAAGAGAAATTTGAAGAAGGAAATTAAAAAAAAAAATGTATTAAAAAAGATTACGCCAAAAATAATCTAAGATGTCTAGACCTATATAGGGCTTTCAGCAGACCAGTTAAAAAAAAGAGCTGGTAGGGAAATGAGAATGTGAAAATACTGTCTTATTTAAGCAGCTCATGGAGTGATGCAAGCTCTGAATGCACACTCCCATAGAAATAGATGCAAAGGTGCATCTTTGAATTATCGTATGACAATCAGGATATAGGTGGCAGCATCTGAAGCTGTGTGTACCGTAGTATCAGCAAGCCATGTACATGGCGCGGGAGTGGAACCCACAGCCTTCTGCACCAAAAGCAAATATGCTACCTATTGTACTGCTAACACCAATTCTGAAATTGCCTTACATATGGCTCATTCTAAGTGCAATAATCTTTATATTGATTGATACCTAGTTTGAACTGCACAGTAAAACATTACAGTCTTCAGAATTTCAGGCCTGTTTGGATTAAAGGCATTCTGATTGCTTCTATAATGCAGTGTTTTTAGCATAATTGTTAATGTGTAGTCAGTGTTGTTGTGGATGCCATAAATGGTTACTATGTTGTAGGTAAGCTTGTCGCTTTGCTGCAGTCTAAATTTCATATTTATCCTACTTTTTCTCCTGGAATTGATAGCATTTGATAACGATTTTCTGGTGAACAATTTATTGCTTAAAATGATTAATTATTCTCTCAAGATTTCTGGAGAAGGTATTGTGGTTCCTTAATGACTGCTATTAAAACTTGTCACCTGGAGTTGCTTAACCCCTTGACTATCTTGCTTCAGATTTCATTTAGTAACTTTTATGACCTCTTTTACAATAGAATCCTACAACAGGTTTTATTTAGAAGATTTATTAGACAAATGTTTTTTGCAAGCAGTGGTTCCTCTTTAAAATGTTAACCACAAATTTATATTTTTATTCGATAGAATAAATCTTGTAAAATGCTTATAGCTAATTGAATAGCTCCAAGTGAATACAGAAAGTATATTATTCAGATGCAGGTACATGAGTAAATTTTGACTTTTCTGATTAAGACCTTCATTGTAGAAAATCAGTAGTAGAAATAATTCATCTGTAAAGTTCTATATTCCATAGTTAAGGGATCCTCTGATATAATTGAAGATGTTTATAATAATGGGAATCTAATAGTAGTTCCAGTGTAAAGAAAATTGTCCCTTAAAGCACTAGCAAGAAGGTCAAGTAGACTTTTTATCAGGTTGTAATATAACTGTAATTGTACCAGCTAAATCATCTCTTTAATAAGCCTAAATAAGTTTAGTGTTGGCCTTCACCTACTAGGTAGGAAGGAAATTAGTAATGAATCTACTTTGAAATACATGCCCAAAAAAGGAACATTATAAACGATATATATATATATATATATATATATATATAGGGTCTATATCATTTTGTCAAACAAACTAAAAATTGAATACCTCTTTGTCGAACTTTATCCATCGAAACTTAATCCATCAAACGATCATTTCAACAAAGTTTTACCCAGGGAGAAAAACGAATTTGCCGTCATTAGGAGTTTGCTCTTTTCCCCACTGTAGTGTGATCTCAGAGTTGGTATATTTAGTTAGAAAGGTGTAGGAGGCACAGCCCCCCACATGTGGGGGCATGAGGGCATAGTCTCTCACCTGGGTGGGTTTTAAATTATGTGTTTCTTGTGATGGTCAGTAGGTTGGCTGAGCTGGAAATGATCATTTGATGGATTCAGTTTTGATGAATAAAGTTTGACAAAGACATATTAAATTTTTAGTTTGTTTGACAAAATGACATAGACCCTATATATATATATATATATATATATATATATATATATATATATATATATATATATATATATATCAAGACTGTCCTGTACTAGCACTTAGGAAAAGAAAAGGAGAAAAGCCCTGGGTGAAGGAATAAATGTATCTTCTCTAGATGCAGAATTATGTGAAACTAGCCAGTCAACAGAGAAGTCTATGGTTAAAATTTAATCTAGTGCTAGAACTATTGCTAGTGAAAATATTTTTTAGAAAATGTGGTTACTTCCCAGCTAACTAATTCAGGTGGAGCACACAGATATGAATTTGTTGACATATCCCACACTCTTTCATTTAAGATTCCAAAGAATTTAATTATCAGTGGAGCATTGAGGGCATATTACAGTGTCTCTCAAACCCACTGCCAAGAACAAATAGTGGATGACTGGTAGTTTCTTATGTTTTAATATATTTAGCTATTTTTTTTGGGGGGGGGTCTATTAGCAGGTGTAGGAGAAACAATTCTAAACATAAATAGAAAAATATCTTATGATAGCATGGTACTTTGTGGGAGCTTGAATGACACAGGAATACACCCTTAGATAAAACGATGAGTTAACTAAAAAAGGGATTTCAGATACTTTCATGGATATTGTTTTATCTTTAATTTTTTTCAAAAAATATATTGCACTAGCAAGTAAGTTAGTAGTGAGTTAAGGTGTTTGTGTCTTGTTTATACATTTCAATACATTTTTTTCCTCTGGGAATGGATGATAACTGAAGTAAATTTTTTTACAAAGACAATGGGATGAAATTCTAAAAGTTACACTGAGGTGTAGATGAGATGTACAGAGGTGCATGTTTTAAAATTCAGAGACAGCCCCACTGCAGTTCTTTTGCATGGATATACACAACATTATCTTCATGAGCCCCAGAATTGTTAGTACTTTTATATATAGCTGTCATTTGACTAATTATAGAATATGGATCTATTTTTTGTATGAACTCAGCTCAGGACAGAAGGAAACAGAAAGTTATTTGGCATGCATTTCCTAGAAAGTTAGCTTCACTGCAATCATTGCCTTATTCTGAAAGGATTGACAGGTTGGATCTGCACTACAGGCTACTAAAATATAGTTTTATTGAGGTATTCAGAGCATTGCAGAGTGATACATTAGCATGCTGGCTTAAACTGAATATCACTTTACACAAGGTAAAGAACAGAAATAAGGATTATTGCTACAAGTAGATGTAGAACACTTTGGTTTAAAAACACATTATTCCATATTACAGTATCCTAGTTGAAGATTACCTTGAATGAGACAAAAAAGCAGTTATATAAATACCTCAAGGGTAAGTTTTTTTCCAAACATCTTTATTAAATTTACACATATGACAAAGGCAATCTTACATTTATATAAATGAAAAACGTACAAAATGATATCACTTTAGTTGCAAACAGTTTGCATCACAGACGCCGTTGAAACAACTCTAGTTGTAAACATTTTACATTGTTTTGAGGTCTTGCTTATTATCTTTCCTCATCATTCATAAGATGATAAAGCAAAGAATATTAAAAATGAAAGATACAGATGGCAAAAAGTGCAGTTCAGGTTTGGGTTATCCAGAAGTGTGAGTTCTTTCAAGAAAATTTACATGCGGTTCACAAACAATTGGAGGAAAATTACTTACCTATGGAAAAAAATTACAAAGGCGTAGATGAAATATGCATAGAATCAACTACCACATGTGAGAAGAACTATCACGGAAATAAGTGATTATATAGATCTTGGCATTTTAATACTGTTTAGTCTGAGTATAAAAATAGAGAGCGGGGGAGAGAGAGAGAGAGAGAGAAGTTATGCAAGGATGCTTCTATGAGATCAGTGTACACATTGAAAGATATGGCCTCTAGGGAATCTAAAGTGTTAATGCCCCTTTCAATAGTCATATAAACACTAAGCTGGAATATGTCTTCTACATGTGGTACCCTCATAAAATATAAATATGTAAACAGAATACAGTAGCTTCAGAGTAAGTATATGATGAGAACATAGGTATGACACATTCAATACATGAAGAAAGAATTAAGGAATTAATAATTTTACATGGAAATACAGAAGAAAGAGAAGAAATCTAATTCTGCTGTGCAAGGCCTTTCTAGATAATCACCTTAAATTATTAATTATGTAGGACAAAAACAAAAGAAGAAGGAAACCAGAATGCAAAGACCAAAAGTAGAAGATAATAAATAAAATACCAATTTAGTAATACAGTGGCAGGATCGTGGAATACACTTTCAGGATAAATTACACACTTCCAGGACACATTATAGTAACGTTTCAAGAGAATTACATATTTGGAAGTTTCTGGTGGGAATGGAAGTTAATTAGGTGATGCACAGTGAACTGATAGAGATGTTTGACTACATGGACTATGGAAATAATTAAAAATATCGTTTGTGACAATGAATGTAAATTACAGAAGACTGATGTGAGATTAAAACTCTTAATGCCAGTATCACTAATGATTTTTTGTTTTCTTCTTATGCTGCTGCTTATAATGAAGTGTTTAGTAATGTAGACAAAGTAGTTTACTGAAACCAGGACAGAAAGCAGAAAAAACTATTGAGGAATGCTCTGTGTTTTCTGGATCTAACAACAGCAGCAACAAGGTGTGGGCTTTGATTGACAATCATGGAATTCCTGGAAATGGTGAACCAAATTTCGGATGTGGTGGTTTGAGTAACAATGAAGATTTTTTAGATCCATCACTACCAAGACAGTCCAAGAGACTAGCAAAATAGTCAGGTCAGCACCAGTCACAGCAGGTGGGGGTTGGTCAGTCTCAGAATGAGATAACAAGTATATGTGTCAATAAAGACAAGAATAGACAGCAGAGGAATGACTGGGACTTTAATATATTTTTTAATTTAAGCAGCACTGAACTACAGTTTGGACATTTTTCTTTACTGGGCAAAGGTTTTACCTTTGTACCAAATTTTAAATTGGATATTGCAAAGTTGTTTGTGCAGTTAAGCCTATTTACTAGACAGCTGAATTTGAAGTTATTCTTTGGCAACACTATGGTGAATAATGTGCACTCTTGTATTAAGAAAAGAAGTACATATATCCCTTCTTCAAACCCTATAGTTACAATTTTTGAGAAAGTTTGTGATGGCAAATTTAGAGCTATAGTAAAGAAAAACAATCCCAGGCTTGATAAACTTACATTTGAAGAAGGATGATTGTTAAATGAACTAACCCCCAACTAATTCCCATTTGTTGAAAAGATTATTTCTTATTTCAGGTTTTTAGATGACATATTGATTTTATGGAGGGGTAGTCTAGAAACTTTGTCAGAATTTATTGAATATCTGAGTAAAACTAACTTACCCTTGAACAGGATAGGGAAAGGATAGATTAGTTGGATATTTTGCTAATTAAAAATAATGACAATAGGGCATTTATATTGTTGATTTATCTTAAGAAGACTTACGCCAACTCATTTTTTTCATTTTGAGAGTTGCCACCACTTTCTTTTTCAAAACAGAGGAATTGTTAAAGGATGAATAGTTCAATTGTCGAGGTTGATTAATGAGCAACGGTTCTTCTTGGAAGAACTGGAAAAATTGAGAGATATGTTCCAAGAAATGGCTTACCCCTTTTTAGATGGGTGAAATAAAAGATGAAATTTTGATGGGCAGGCATACTACATATGCTCCTATCTTGAATGTGGAACACACTGAGGGGGCTGAGCAATTAAATATGTGCGGTAGGAGTGAAATGAAAAAGGGTGCCATGGTTATTCCCTACAATGTGGATGCTCCACAGTTTGGGAGTGTTTTTCAAGAAGGCTTGGGAACTGTTTTTATCCAAGACATGGAAGTTAGATTGGGTAATACTCCACAAATAACTTATAGCAGGGATAAGAACATAAAAGGTTGATTAGAAAGTGTAAGCACCCCTATTGATGGAAGATTTAAATCTGTGATGCAGAAATGAGGCATGTGTAAATGTTGAAAACACATTACTGATGGGTCATATATTTCTGTAGCGGAATACAACAAAACAATGCCTTGCCTGGGTCATTGTAATTGTAATTTGGTGTCTGTTGTATATTTGGCTACATGCAGCTCTTCTGCAGCATTTTATGTAGCAAAGACCATGAGAAGGTTAAAGGACTGGATTCTGAGCATTTATATGACATGAAAAAGAAGAATGTTTCTAATGGCATACAGAAATATTCAGTCCAGCGTAAAGATTAAAGGAAGTTTTTGTTTTTTGTTATTGATATGGTGGTGAAAGACAAAAGGGGTGACTCTGAAAGTTTGTTAGAATATAAAGGCAATTGAGGTTGGATGCCACTGAAAAACATGGCATTAATGATTTCCATTCTACTTCTGAGTTTTTTAAAGCATAGGGCAAAAAAGGATTTGATTTATTAAAATTTTAAAAGCTTTTTATTGAACATTTTTCTTAAAAATGAACTGCATGAGCACATTTGGGATGTGGTATATTAAAGAAAAATCACATTTAATACACGTTCTTATACTTAGATGCATTTCTGTATTGTTTTGTATTTTTTATTGGCTTAGGTAGAGTGTGATTTATATGGCAATATGTATTTAAATTGATAAGTGGCTATTGATTCTTGATATTGATTGCTGCTTTTTACATAAGTTGTTATATATATATTTTTTATATAAGCTTACATTGAATAATAATATACTATTAATAATAACTCTGACAAAGCTCTATTCATTTCTGAAGAGGGCAAATGCTAAGTTGGTATATTAAAGTTAAAAGTTGCTTTATTCCTCAACATATGTCATTTTGTTGTTTTGGTTATAAATTGCACACTTCCAAAACACATTAAAGGAATAGTCACATATGAAAATTGTAACGAGTTACTTGATTTGGAAAGGAAAGAAGTAAAATACAAGGCTAGTTCCTAAGCTGCATGCATGAGAATAATATGTTCTTTCTTTAAATGATATGTGTGCATACATAGGCTCATAGGCTCCTTATGATCACTTGAGCCTTTACAAGCCTATTCAAGCAAACACAATCCCCAGGATTCATGAAACTTGTGCCAGGTGCAGGCATAGTGTCAGCGTTCTAACACCAAATATGGCCGCCGAGTGATTCAGGTACGAGCTGTTTCCATATACACCACCTGCGTACGCTACGCCCGCACAACTCCTGAGCCTTGTATGTTAATTACCCCATGTGCAGCAGTGTAGCATGCAAATGAAGGTATGTAGTGATTCAGGAAGTGGTGCAGGCGTAGTGTAAGCATGCAAAAGTGTAAACCGCAGAAAAGGTTTACATTTTTGTAAACGTAAAATTGAAGCCATGACAGCCAACCAAACACATGTATTATATTGTTAATATATGCCAATGGCTAAATATATAGCCATTGGCATAAAAAGCATGTACAAAATATAAAATTAACATTTAATATATTTAGTTGCACTATTGCGACATGCATGCGCAGGGCAGCGGTGCACAAAGGGAATCGCAAGGAATATATAAAAATATAGAATAAAACCACAATGAAACACATATCACGAGTTCCCCATAATAGTCAATGGCAGGCATGCTACACCATACTATATCTCAAGGGTTGCTAAGGGGCAGTGACAGTGTTATGCGCCGTAGCTAGGAATTAGTAGGTAATGCCTTGTAAATGAGAGGAATAATAGTAAATCGCAGATTCCCCGCTGGTGTAAGGATGCACCTCACAGTGTAGCATTATAACACCGAGGTGTGCCCTTGAGATAAAGATGACATCAAGAGAGGGGTGTGTCGCCATTGCTGTAAGCACATTGGAGCATTGCTAAACCAGTTTGCCCCTAGCTAGACAAAGCTGCAGGATAGGGGTGTGTCGAATTGGCCCTAGCTATGCTTAGCTGAGAATACACAAGGTAACCGAGTATGCATGTGAATGGGGATGAAAACGCGCGTAAACCCAGTAAATGGGAAATGCTGCAGCAGTGAAATTGGAGTACAAATGACTAATTAATGCCTAGGAGCCTACATTGGGCCATTGACAACAGCTAACAAGGCTGCAAGCAGCTACCTGCAGAACAGGAAAGGGGAGGGGCTGTACTGCAAAGAAAACAGTAAAGTGTCAAAGCAGAACAAAGCCGATTTGCAGTATATCAGCTACAAGGCACATGTTGCCATGACTGGGTAGGGAAAGTACAAAACAAGAAAGATGGCAGTTGCATGCATGCCTGATAATGGGCGGGGATCCAGGTCTAAAAGTGTATTAAAGGGCAGCAGATTAATCATGGCAGGCAAGTAGATCTCCACAGTAAAGGCCCCACACTTGCAGTATTCATTGCAAAACCCATAATTAAGACAAGCTGCAGCCGGAATAGCTCATACACACTCACTGGCATCAGCAGCATCCATAGCACAATACTATAAAGTGTGAAAGCACCTCACACACATTTGTGTATTCCCAAACACTCTGCACCAGTGGTGTATACAGATGGGGAACTTTTATTATGTACATGTTAGGGGCTGCCATAGCTTTGATCCACCAGCATGTGTTGGAGACTGAAGGTGGTGTGGAGGATGATGCACATGACCACCTAAGGCACCAGAGGAGGAGGATAGTTTTCAGACCAAGGGTAACCTACCAGGGGCTACATGATCTGGAGATAGTACACCATTACAGGGTGGACAGGGACATCCTACAGCAACTTGTGGAGCTGTGCTGGCCATGACTCAGAACCAGAACAAACAGAGGGGAACCCATCCCAGTGGATATGAAGGTATGTGTAAGCCTGAGAATACTAGCTACAGATACTTTTCAAAGACCAACTAGGGATATCATGGGGATTTCACAGGCATCAGCATCCAGGGTACTACACCAGTTCCTGGATGCCATGTTACCACATGCCAATGAGCACATATACTTCCCCCGAATGCAGGAGGAGTTGGCCATCAATATGCGTCTCTTCCACCATGTGGCAGAATACCCAGAGGTACTGGGTGCAATTGACTGCATGCACATACACATCAACTCACCACCCAGTGAGCAGGGTAGGCTCTACATAAACCGCAATGGATACCCCTCCATCAAATGCCAAGTCATATGCAATACCCAGGGCATTATCATGGATGTGTGTGCTGGCAGCCCTGGAAGCTATCATGACTCCCACATCTGGCATGCCTCACAGCAGTATCAGTTATTTGCCAGGGGAGACATCCCAAATGGCCACCTGGTGGGGGATGCTGGCTATGCACTGGAACCGTGGATGATGACTCCCATCAGAAATGTACACACACCCATGCAGGAACGCCATAATGAGGCACACACACAAACCAGAATCATCATAGAGCATGTGTTTGGGATGCTGAAATCACGGTTCCATTGCTTGGACATATCTGGTGGAGCCTTGCAGTACTCTCCAGGCACATGTGCCCACATCTTCATAGTGTGTGCCATGCTACACAATATGGTCCTGCGGAAACAGCTGCAGCATGGAGAGAATGGTGAAGGCCTTCACAGCCCACCACCATTGCCAAGGGTCCCACAGGCACAGGGGTACTCAGACCACGAACACCCTGAGCCAGCCCCAGTAGGTAGATGGAGGCATGCCCAGTATTCCCATGCCTTGGCAAAGAGGGAACATATAGTACACACACTGACAGTGTAGGCACCTAGGGACTGACACCTTCTCCACCTGCACACACAGTAATAAATGGATGGCACACACACAAGACTACCTGTAAATTGTCATGTATAGGCAATCAAATGTGTGCATCCAATATAGGCAGCCCTCAACTATTGCACACACAACTGCCATTGGCACATTGAGCAGTAACCTAAGCTATCAGCATATGGAGATACTGTATGTATAGATTCATAGGTAGGTACTTGGCCAACTGCCAGATGCCATTCATAAGCCCAGCCAAAATGTGTCATCTTTTGCCACCCCATTGATTCATTAACTGTCCCTCTGTGGAGCAGAGCCAATGGCGGGATCCCTGGGGTGCATCTACTATTCCCCACCCACTCTTTAAGGTTTCTCTTGCAGAGTGTTAGTGAGGAGCTCTGTATAATGTAGTTAGGGATGTTGTTCCAAAGTATGGGGAGTGTCTGTAACAGGACGCTGTCCCTCCAGCATCTTCCAGTTATTGTTGTGGCAAGGTTCAGCTCACTACAGTGTGTGTCTCACTGTGACATGGATTCCCATAAGTGGAGCATATCCAACAAGCCTGAGTTTGACATGGCTGTGTTGGCCAGCGAAGATCATCTCTGGTTAAACGAGATGCCGCTGAGTAAAGCAAGAGTTTATTCAGTTTGCCTGCATAGGCCATATGTTGGAGGCCAGTATTCCCCTTGGTGAGGTACATTCGTGGACCTCCCAGCTGTTGGAAGTGTCTTCTGAGGTACATCCCACATGGGTTATTATACCCTATGATGGGACTGATGAGTGATGAGTTAAGAGGCACTATAACCCCAATATGTCTAGATGGGAATCCTTTAGTAATCAGATGGCCTACATAGAAGGATGTCCTAACTACTGTGGAGATATGATTGTCAAAGGGGAGATCACTATCTACCTTAGTCCCCAGATTCCCCATTACCTCGTCCGTATTAAAGTGGCTGCCACTTATGTGTTAATATGTGGGTGCCAATTCCACAATGGAATGACCATGCAGTTAGTGGCACTTGGCTGGAGGCTGTGATGTTGACACCCTGTGACATTCTCTGTGAGGCCCCTTGAGCGATGTCTGTGTCAGCTGGACTATCAATCATGGCTCCCAGTTCACAGTCATTGCCAAACATGGTCTGCCGTAGTTCACCTGTGTTTGCCTGTACCTCTGAGACATATATGCCAAACAGTAGGGCTTCCAGGACTGAGTCCTGTGGGACACCAGTCATGACTGGTCAAGAGTTGGATCTGGAGATTGCTAGTCATACCATGTGGGTTCTGTGTGTAAGACCGTTGGCAACCCAACCTTTGATGTATGGGTGTATGTACAGGCTGGTGTGTTTATCAATAATACCTGAGTGGGGCATGGTGTCAAAAGCCTTGGCAAGGTCCAGGTAGTATGTGTGAACCACCTCCCCTGTCAGCTAACATCTTGGTGACTGTATGTAAGATGTCAAACAGGTTCAGTAGGCATGAACTGCACTCAACCAAGCTGACCTGGTTTAGGTTTCGTGATCAGAGGTTACCAATGTCTTTGTTAATGAGTGCCATGAGGATAAGAACCATACCATTGCAGACCAGGCTAGTCAGGCTTATGGGGTGGTAGTTACCATGGTCAGTTGTGATTCCACCTTGATGGAGTGGAATAACCGTTGCCACGTGCCATTGTATGGACATGTAGCCTGTGGAGAGGCTGAGGTAGGAAAGCTTAATTAGGTGGGGGGCAGGTTTTCCTGTACAGTTTGCAAGATGCAGTCTGGGACAAAATCTGCATCCATCAATGCTGTGTTCTGCTGTTAGAGAGGGCCATTTCCACCTGTGTGTCTCTGATGTGTGGGATACTGTATCTTTTTGGTAGTTTTGTGGGCTCTTTAGGGGGTGAAGTTGCACTGAATGTATCTGCAAGGATGTTGGCGATATCAGTAGGGTCAGCATATTTTGTACTATATTTCACCGGCACAGTGCAAATCTGTGTGTCACCATGCAGATACTTGACATAGCCAAAGAAGGCTTTGTGGTTATCTTTCAAATCCTTGCGTATTCTCCTGCTGATGTCAGCCTTGGATGATGTCATGAGGGACCTACGTATCATACTAATAGGGGTAACGGATGTCTTCCCTTTGTGGGATTTGCTATTTGTCTGGAACACTGTCCTACTTCTTTAGTATAGCCTGTTTATTGCAGAGGTCCACCAGACCGGTGTCCTTGTCTAGGAGGAGTGAGTCTTGGTTTACCAGTGATGGCATGATCCATACATCCATGTAGGTGCTTATAAACTGCATTTGTAAATCAGTCTGTATCTTCAGCAGTGTTTCCCCTTAGTGTGGGGGCTGTGAAACCCCCCACCCCTGTCACTAGCAGTGTAAATTTAGCTGTAGGAAAGGCATACACCGTGGTATCCATGGGTGAGAGAGATTCTTGGGTGTGGAAACAGTGAATAGTTCATGATCAGATCTAACCAGTGACCGGAAAACTCCGCTGTGTTGCACCTGTTGCCCATGGTGGTGATGACCACTTCTAGTAGTTTCCACCCCACGTTAGGGAGGTTACCACCTGATACAGGGCATATGAGGTGATAAATTCCAGGAAGCCTTGGGCCTGGAAGTGAGTACCAGAGTAAGATTTCCAGTTAATGGTATGGTAGTTGGCATCGACCAATGCCAGGGTGTGTGTTGGAACTGTTATGTTCTCCACTGTCTCCAGGTAGGTGGAGTGGTTGTCCTGGGTCATGGAGGGTGATCTGTAGCAGGCCACAGTTTACATTGCAGTTGTGGGTGATGTTAGCTGCACATGGAGGATCTCAGAGGTATCATGCTGCCCCCCTAACCTGGAGGTGTAGGTATCCCTGATGAATATGGATACAGCCCCTCCATGTCTGTCAGTCCATGTTCTGTGGCTGAAATGTGTGGTATAGGTTGTAGTCTGGTAGTGCTGGTGAGCTCTCAGGAGCCTTAAGACTGATCTTAGTTACTGCACAGATGTTTATGTTGTCCATCCTGAGGAGTGCTGTGAGTGCATGCATGTTGCGATTACATCCCCTGGTGTTGAGTAGCATAACCCTCATTGAATCTGCTATTGTGTTGTTTACAGAACTGGTATTCACCTTCCAGACTCTCCTAAATAAGGTACCATGAGGGCACCAATAGCACTGGCCAGTATTCCAAAGCATAAGGCTGACACATAGGCCTGTATGGTATTGTTGCATGCATGTTCCCCATCTGTGCTTGTTTTTCATCTCTCCTGTAGGTAACCTACTGGTAAGCAATAGAAAGCATTAAACTTATACAAGTCTTCTAGCTTCCAAGATAGGCTTTTGGAGTGACTAAGTATCAGTGTTCTGTATGTTCTTGCTGTACTTGACTGTTTCCTGACTACATGGTGATTTCTCACTGTATATTGTGATCTGAAGGTCTGTTTATTCACATATTATGGCTGTGATGGCCTGCACTTTAGAGGTTCACAGATAGCCTACTACCTATCTGCCCAAGGGCAATTAGAAGCATAGCTACAGTGTTTTGGCTTTCCCCGCACCATTGATGAAGTAACTGAGCCTCTGTCAAGCATAGCCAATGAAGCAATTCCAGGCAGAGTTGCTGGAAGCTATTGAAGACTGGGGTTGTGGATGGTGATAGGGGCACTTAGTGATCTAAAGAGGGCATGTTAATGTGACAATTAAACATCATTCAATTTCCCCAACAGGTCTCGCAGCTATCAAACTGGACAGACTCCCCCACCCCCTGGCTGTATGGTTCTGGGACACATGATCCCAGGGGTGTATACTCTATTACCCATTCACACAACAAGGTTTCCCTTGAAGTGTGTCAGTGAGGGGCTATGCCTAATGTAGTTAGGAATGTAATGTCTTGCCTCACAGTACATTTGTTATATGTTGTTATTTCAAGAGTATGTGAAGTTCAGTGAGTTTGGGGGCCTCTGCCCTTTGCTTAGCCTAGCTTACACATAGAAATAATCTAAATAGGAAATAGGCGGAAGCAATGTTAATGTCAACAGTGTAATGGTTACAGCATCTGCACAGTATCTGTGCATTCAAGGTTTCAATCCCGATAAAGGCAGGGATGTTTATCATGTTCAAAAGTATACCTTAACCACAGCTTGCATATATGGGTAGTAATCATCTGTATAATAAACATTCAAAACACCCATATAAACCCATGTGTGCTGCAGAGTAAAGTCAACAGAAAATGTAATGTTATGTCATCACATAATGAGATGTTACTTCACTGACATGTATATATCCTGAGTAGTTAACGGATGTGGCCGTGTTTGCACGCACAGGTTTTACTTTACAAAGTTTGTTTAACTGCTGCTATAATGTCACACAAACACTTTTAAACATGCTTACAACTGCTTAAATGAGCCTTATTCTGGAGTAAAAAACATTGGTAAAGCATCGCAGGTGTTGAACCCTGGACCATGCACACTATAGTTATGTGACTTAACACTAAGCCATCTGAGGTGTAGACATGTTTCACGGTCTTCAGACTACACCTTATACCGTATGCATTTCACTATAATGATAACAAATGGGACATTCACTTTGTGTACATATGTACAGTACATTGTAAGGTACTGTAGTTTGTTAACCAACACATTCCAGTCTACATATATATTACTGTTACAAATGAATACGAAATAGATATATATATATTTATATGTGTATATGTATATATTTATGTTTATATTTATTTATATATATATACATATATATATGTATATTCATGTCAATGATGTCTGCACATATATCTATATATATATATATATATATATATATATATATATGTATGTGTGTGTATATATATATATATATATATATATATATATATATATATATATATATATATATATCTATATATATATATATATATATATATATATATATATATGTTATACAGTTACATCAATAGCCATATATATAAACATCTATGAACACACTTCATGACACAGAAGCACTCCAAAGGAATTGGAGTGTACACAAAACACATGCAGCTCTGGTAATATAACAATTAATATTAACCTAATTCACCATAGAAGGGGTGGTTGTTCTGTATGTGAAGATTGGGGTGGGGGAGAAATGATGGGTAATGCAATCATGCATCAAGTAGAGCCTGGGTCGGATGTCAAATAAGTGAACTGGAGGGGTATACATGGAGTATGGGGACAATATAAAAAGGACACAAAGCAAGAACCTTTCTCATTCATAATACACCCTGTCATGTCACATTGCAACACCTAATTTCACAAATATATGAACATTAACATGTATCAGACATATGTACACCAACTGACTGTCACATTTGTTTTCAGTAGTGAGGAATGTCTGTAGTACAATGTATATTCTAAACACCATAACATTTATACATATCTCAGATGCCTTAGTGGTAAAGTTAGTGATTATGGTGTTCATAGTCCTGGGTTCAAGACCTGCAAGGGTTGTTAGGTCATTTTGTGGGCCAAAATAAGAGCTGTTGGATGCAGCTGGATTAAAGCACTCAAGCAGTTGTAAGCGGGTTTCCATGGGTTTGCGCGATGGTAAGTGGTGCTGAAACATGGAAAACGGAGGAGCGCTTCACAGATTTAACCTTTGCTTAATGTCACGCAGACCATGGGCAAACCTGCTTACAACCGTGCAAATGTGCGTTATTCACACTTTCCCTACCAGTGCCTACTCTGAGAAGTGAAATAGTAACACCTTCCAGGAGTAGAACCAGCAACCATGTACTTCATCCTCAGAGTAACCTAACACTAAGCTACCTGGGATGTACCTATCCCAGTTGTGTATGTAAGCAGGTTAAAACACAAAAGGGAGGAATGTGTTGAAATAGGACAACCTGCCATATACCCAATTAAAGGTGTATGCTCATATATATATATATATATATATATATATATATATATATATATATATATATAAATAGAGAGAGAGAGACATGTTGATATATACAGGTCTACATATATACGTAGATATATAGATAGGTTAAAAACATCTACACATCTATGGAGGTACAGATAAACGTATGCACTAATGTATATATCTCTATACATATACACACACGCACACACACACACACATATATATATATATATATATATATATATATATATATATATATATATATATACACACACACACACACACACATATATATACACACACACACACACACACACACACATATATATATATATATATATATATATATATATATATATATATATACACATACATATATACATACATACATGTTTGTAGACAGCATCCAAAGTGTTCATATCTGAGTATAACATGGACCATAGCAATCACACATTCTGCCCTCCCCCAAACAATATGAACATAACATATGAAGAACATATGCCAATACACTATTACAAATATGTTCTATGGACACAGTCACCGACACAACTGCAATGACTGCAAATATCCATGACAGAAATGCACAGACAGCTTTCATTTTGCAAAACTTTATTACATTCCGATGTATTGCCAGAAGGATTCAAGGACTAACAGTACCTTCATGCTATACAGGAAGCATTTAACAGTGCCTTAATGAATCAGCCTGCAATTACCATAGTATTAGTCCACTAAGGGATAGGTGTTCACATAGGGAAAGAACACCCACACACATATAGACGTTGTATAAAAGGGGTTCCTACACACCTGCATGTGCTATGTACACCCACCATCTACCCCACAGCCAAAATAATTACATCAATACATACTGTCATACCATAACCAATTATTCAACTACTGCACAACATCTGCTGAAACCTTAACATACCTGGACACAGACACACTAACATAACCCTATGTGAAATAGTTGCCGTTATACAATTGAACAGCTGCTGATGTAACAGGGTTTGTATGCACTAATGTCATTTCAGAGGGTTGAAAGGTTCGTACACCAGGAAGTGTTACAGAGTACTGATTATCAGCACAGTATGATACGCAGTAACACCAAACTAAATATGTCTGGTAAGCACACTATAAACCCTCTAACATTATATGCATAGCTATGCAGCCTTGATCTGGTCAAACAACCTGGCCAGACTGAAACATATGCAGAAGTATTAGGTACAGACAAACCCTGCACATGTAGCAATGTTCAGAAATATAGCAGCAGTACTCACATTTAGACCAAATCCTCTAGGCATTACACACAATATATTACTGTTTGTCTCCATACAGCTGTTGCAATAGATTCCAAACAACACTTCCACGCTGTCATCCTCACAAGTAAGGCAAAGGGACAATGCCCAAGTGGAGTACTCAGTTATACTCCACTGTAGCCATGGTATTGGCTAAGGCAGTAGCAGCGCAGCTGATGTGTATGTAATTAGCTACTTAGGAATACCGATTGGTTATCGGGATAGTACATGTTACTGATCTGTAACTATAAAAGGTTGCCTTGTCACACATTCAAACCATCTGTATCTACCTGTAGGAGAGTACAAAACACTGAAAGACGAACTGAAAACGAGTATTATACTAGTCAATAACACCTCCAATTACTAAGAAGGTATGTATAACATGTAGTATGTCTGTGTATGTAGTACCTGTTCTGTAAGAATTACAGTGTAATCAATGCATATATTGGAAATAGCTATCTTGTAGCTATGTATTGTTGAGCAGTAGTAATGCTTGTAGTATGCTATGTGTGTACTGCTGTAGGTCACATGGCAAACTCCGCATACACCACAAGGGATGATATGGACGTGGAACCCACCAACTTGCTTCCAGCTACTGTCAGTGTCAGGATTGGTCCAACAAGTATGCGCTATAACAGGTGATAGTATATGTTGATATATTGTAACAGTCGACATATGTATGGGTGTATAAGTAAGATGAACATGTTAAAGGTGGGCTTACCATGCAAATATGGTGTGCATTGTGGGATATTGTGCCAATACCTGTGTAATATACAGTATTTTAGGCAGATCTGTATTCTATTCTACATAGCAGTTTTGTTATGTTATGCAAACAGTAGTTATGTCTATTGGCAATTACAATACTCAATAACAGGATACATATCATTTATATTCATCTGACAGTTTAGCAGCATGATAGCAAAGATAATTGGAAGAGCCAGGTAACTATCCATGCACATAACACATGTAATATCCACCTCTCTAGTATCGTTTGCAAGCAATAACAGCTGTGCATGTGTACATGTTATGCAAATGTGTAGTGACCCTTGTTACAGGGCTGGACCTCTCTAGTATCGTTTACAAGCAATAAGAGCTGTGCATGTGTACATGTTATGCAAATGTGTAGTGACCCTTGTTACAGGGCGAGTCCTCTCTAGAATCATTTGCAAGTAATAACAGCTGTGCATGTGTACATGTTATGCAAATGTGCAGTGACCCTTGTTACAGGGCTGTTCCTCTCTAGCATCATTTGCAAGCAATAACAGCTGTGCATGTGTACATGTTATGCAAATGTGTAGTGACCCTTGTTACAGGGCTGGACCTCTCTAGTATCATTTGCAAGTAATAACAGCTGTGCATGTGAACATGTTATGCAAATGTGTAGTGACCCTTGTTACAGGGCTGGGCCAAATTGTTATGTGCACACCTACATAGAGTGGATATTGAGAGTAGAGACACACTGGTTGAACTATCAGGTTTGTGTAGCCCAACATTTCATTGCCAACCTAACAGCCGCTTGCACATACTGTATGTAAGGTAGTGCACAGCACTGGTAATGAAACAGGTTGCATATCATCTTTAACTCCAGTGTAACATCTGCAGTAGGAGTGTAGGATGTAGGAGACAGCTGCCTATGTGTAATAGCCACTTCATAGGTGATGACTCACACTGATTATATCCTGATCATGTTGATAGTGGCATCAGAGTCTATTGATACATGACTCTGTTTGGAGAGTGGGTGTCTGTGCCCAACAGAGCTCATGGTCCTGGTGGATATGTGAGTATATACCCAGAGAAGGAAACAGACCTGTAGACAGTTGCATAATCTGTAATCATCTAACAGGATGTGATGTGCTCCTCAGAGGAGGATTGCTGCTAAAGGTAGCTACAATGTTTCTGTAATAGCCAGTGTTGTCACGTCCATAACACAGATATTTACATGTGAGTATCACTGTCTAAGGCATCTTCATAAGCAATACATAAACTAAATACAGCACTTGGTACTTGTAGTACTGAATGGCCATACAGGCATGTCCACTAGTCAGCTACTGGTGTTTACTAATGTCAGCTTTGTGTATGTGGCCATCCTGGGCGAATGTAATCTCTATGCCATGTACACTGCCAAATCCACCTAACACCATGCCCCACACATCATTTGGGATGCAGCTACAGGGGTAAGCTGGAAGGCAACACAGTCTACAGCCATGACTGGACTGGACAGTCATGAGGTGTAGGTTAACACATGTAGCTCATCAACACAACCAACACATACCCTTACCAGAACACAGTAAGGACACCCATACACACTACCAGAAATCACACACATTCACAGACGCTTTTAAGTATCTGGCCAAACAAGTGACCCCCCCAAGCTGGAAGAGACAGACACCGAAATACACAAACTGTATGACATAGTTTGCATAATTGTGCCACACCCCAGAACAAGTGGCTGGAAACATGCCCAACAGTACTCATTTGTGAATGCAAACTCTAGCACTATGTTACACACCAACCTATACGAGGGCATACATACTGTCAGCTGCCTGTCTGCCATGATTAGCCACATACGCATACACTCAGACCACCTTTTGAACTATACACATGGCTCTGGCGTATTCCATGTTGTTGTGCAGGACTTGTGATGCAGTAGCCTGGACTGCATGGAAATACATGTAGGAACTGTCAGGTCTTGTAGTCCATGCAGGTATGTCCCAAGGCCTGGGTAACATTCTGCTATTGGCCAGAATGATACTGCAGTAAAGGGACAAAAGGATTGTATTCCACAATTGTCTAGTGTAGTGGTGCAAGTCAAAGGGTATCCAGTATCTGTCTGCCTGGGATAGCATGGTTGACAGACCATGATGCTTTGCCAGACAGGGCCTGCATTTGTCACCCCTGGGAATATGGATACTGCCTAGGGCTCATGCTTCCCCTATAGTGCCTTCATCATGCACAGTTCAAGTGAAGGTCCACTGCTGTTACAGGGACAGCCAAGCAATAAACTATGGGTCTCGCTACACAATGATACATATCAGAAACACTATACGGATGCACACATGTCAATCCCTAACATGGAGAAAATATCTGTGCAGTGGCTGAGACATGTTTCAATGCTCTGGAGAGCACACCTGCATTACCATGTTATAACACATACCTCACCTCTTGCCCTTTATCCTTTATTGGAACACACGGGCTGCAGGTGTGTCCATATTCCTGAAGGATATGTACACCCCCACGCTAGTTGCACTTGTATAATGTCAGATACATTATGCTGAACAACTACCTTTGTGCCACCTTGCGACAGATCACCCACCACGCCACAGATTTCCCAACTGTCATAATGTGCTGTAATGGGGAAGATTAGGTCTGAGACAGAACAATAATAATGCCCACTCTCAACTATTCCATTATGAATTGGGAAGACTCCTCATGTACCAACACCTGCGCTCAATGCATGTTGGATTCCATTGACCCCACTGACCTGGATCACAGTAGTCACACAAACAGGGCTAACAGTATGCTACACATAGTTAGTCTCCAATACCAATATTATGTTTCCTAAGAGCAGAGTGGTGACTGTCATGGCACCCATGAAGATGGACAATGCATGTGTAAATGCTGAATCGCACACAAATGAACCGTAAGCAGTCATATATGTGCAGTGATTGTGCCATTGAAACAGAACCAGGATTCAACCCAACACAAACAAGAAGGCAAACTGGTGGTACCATGCTTTAAACTGTACCACAGAAGGTAGTACCTGTTGCAAGAGTGACTACACATGAGTGTAGGTGATCCCTGGTCAGCCTCAGTAAGATGCAGATACACCATATAAAACCGCACAAAGCTACTGTGAAACTAATCAGCCACATATTATGAGGCCAAGCACAGAGCATTCTATAGCTGTGTCATTAATCAGAATGGCAACGACAAGACCTGCCGTGCTGCACAGCACTATGGTATGGGAAGTACTGCACCTACAGAAATAGCACCCGTTCATCCAGATAGGGTCTTGGAGAACCTAAACCCACTCCCACCTCCCCCCTCAACAGGTACACTTAGTAATATATCCATGTACATTACAGGGCCCCTGTAATAATGACTATGCAGGTACAAGGTGCACTCTCTTAAGACATACATACAGCTTTCTTGGGACCTGTCAACATCCCAGGGTGTATCCTACACAAATGTAAGAACATTCAGCTATCCACATACACATCATGTTCAATCATAGCTCCATGTCAGGCTGTGTGCACACTGAATGGTTCACAGCAACAGTTATCACACTCCACAAAGGGGGAGACACCATTGGTAATGGGAAATAGTGCACTACTACCCTGCTGAGTCTGGTCTGTAAGGCCATGAACCGTGATCAACGTATTTGATGTACTCAGTACAGATGTAGATGACAGTAGGGTTGATTCACACTGTATATCATTCCTTGCCAGGTCGTAGGACACCATCACCCATATTGTGTTCCAGCTACACTCAGTAAACTAGGTGTATATTCCTATGTCACAGGAGTGGTTTTCAACTGGACTGCTGGCAGAGCCAGCACTACAGATGGTGTCTGACTAATACACACACACATCAAACCATTGCCAGCCACAGTAATACAGGGTTCATTCCTGGTACTCCCCCTCTTTGTTGTCTATACCACATAGACTAACACAGAAGGCATCAGCCTATTGATGTTTTCAAATGACTATGAACTAGGAGCAATAGTCGACTCAATGTGTGCTGTGTTCAACATACAGAAGGGCTTAGTGTGTCAGATGTGTGGTGTGCGATGTATGGTCACAATCTGACAGCTAATTAATTGCATTGTTATCCCCTATGTTACAAATCCTCTACCCATGAACTACCACCTAGGCAGCGGTCAACATAATGGCAACTGTGTGTATGGGATGCAGCTGGACAGTACTCTTTCCTTTGATAGTTACTTCACCACACCAGACAGGTAGTCATATGTGGCACCCCTAATAATGACAGGGTGCCATCCAGGAATATAGAGATAATTGCTAATCCATACTCAACACCTATGTGATCCATAATAGATCACATATTTCCTTTAAGGATTATTGCCCATGTGTAGATGGCCTACACTGCCCTTCCCAATCACTAGCTGCACTATGTAGCATGCAGCCTACCCTGAATAAAGCCATGTCCAACCCAAATGTGTTGGACATGTTACACTTAACACATCCTGAACCCAAATAAACACATACTTCATGGACATCCACCTTTTTAGTACAAGGATCACAACATGCCTGACAGATCTCTGTCCCATACACTTAACATACTCTTGCCATACTATGCTTCCCTGTCCAGTGAAGCTGCACATCGCCCCTCTCTGTGACATGGTGTGATGACCACATGCCAAATATATCAGTAACCCTGTGGATCAGTTCTGTGGCACTGCTTGAACTGGCCACTGAAACTTACCTGTCTGTTGCCTACAGCTAGGTAACCTGTCTGCCTAGGCTAATAAATGGCCCAGGGCATATAGTCTACTAGATCACTATGACCATACATGCTATAGTTGATATCCAACCCTGCAAATACCATCAGGCTAGCTGTTGTCCCATGTGTTACACATGCACAACACAGGCAATACATGGTAGGATGCTACACAGCTGTGCAGTGCCATGTAGATGTATATGGCAAAACACATACATGCTTGCAAGTCTGCAGGGTCACAGGTCATGTCACTAACAGCTATGTATGACTACATATTTGACATATACACAGCATTAAGGTTGATTGAATTAATGTGAACACATCCAGGCATGTGGTGATAGGTAAAGACACCAGTACAGGCAAACAGACATGCCCACGTCAAAACAACATCCACATGGTGTATGAGCAATGTCATCACATGACACACACATATATGTTGATAACATCACATCACCAGTAAGTGTCAAATGTGTGTGACTTATACAAGTTAGTGGTGCTAGTGTCATGTAGATTTGCAAAGATGTATTTGTAATCTTAATAAATGTGATACACATGTATGTTCAGCTGTACTTCTGTACTTCTCTGTGAGTTACTGTGACCTGTCTCCATCATTATGTCTTCCAAGTATGCCACGTAGCAGACTGCCGGTGTACAGCTGCTTGGAGGATGAGATCCTCATCCCATACCTCATCGACAACCATACAACACTCTTCAGCCATGTGCCACAGGATGCACAGCAGCGGGATGCCCCATGGGAGGAACTCTGCAGGAGGGTAAATGATGTTGGTGGTCACAATCGCACCTATCAGCAGGTGCCCCGATACTGCACTGACATCATAAGACAGGCAAAACAGCATGCTAATGCAATCACCAGGGAACAAGGTGCAACAGGTGGGGGGGGCCACATACCCAGCCCCCACTCACATGTACCGAGGAGCTACTGGCCAACCAGGGGACACCTGCAGACCTCCATCCACAAGCTTTAGCTGGTATTGTGGAGATGGGTGTCTGTCAACCACCGAGCCTGGATTTGCCTGGTTAGTCACTACTGCACATATAACACAACTATATTTCACATAAAATACAACACACACAAAAGTCCAGGGATCATATACCAGGAAGATGAACAATTGGAACCTTTTCCAGTAGTACAAAGATGAACTGAGTCAAAAACTGATTGTACACGGTTAAAAGAAAGTGACTTTATTGCAGTAGGTGAGCGCTTTCATGGGAATACCTCCCACTTCATCAGACCATGGTCATAGTTTATATAGGGCACCTCAACACACACACGCATAACATCCACACATACCCAATGATATCACAGGCCCTAACACACACACATGATGTCATCCAATGGTGCAACCTTGGCGTCTGGCAAACATTATCACCCTGTGCATATGATGATGCCTGTGCCACATACCTGTCATCCACATCATTGGTGCAGGGGCATGCTCATATGGTCTGATGCACAGGGTGAATATACTAGGTAGACAATTGTAGATTAATATTGTTGAGTAGTGTTGACAGGCAGCAGATATACCATGTATTACAGTTTTAGAATGCATTTTGTACATTTGACAGTATGTATTATGTGTAACAACACTAACAGCATGTTGATCTTGACGTTCTTCCTTCCTCTTTCAGGTGTAGTTGCATGTGCCAGGGGATGTCGGTGTTTGTGGTTAGTGTCCCATATGTACATGTTGACTACCCACATGCATGCACTTTGTAGCTTCCACATCACAGCTATATTCTCCCATGTTTCAATTATGTTTACTGTTCTAATGATCCAAGAGCATGATAGCTGTGTAGTAAGCTGCTGTGTTCAGAGCTGTCACATCCACAGTGGGTAACATCATAGGTATAGTTACCTGGAGTGGTGAGGAGGTAAAAGAGTGGTATGCCGGATGACAAGGGTAAATAGTGGCTTCTTACTGGGAAGCAGTAATACCCACTGCCATGACAGCATGCAAACACAGACACACCCACACACTCAGGGATTCAAAGACACAGTAACACACACACACACACACACACACACACACACACACACACACACACACACACACAGTTGCCAGTGTTCAGATGAGAGCCCCTGCCTATGTGCATATCATCATTATAGTACTACACAATTACAAGACACGCCACAGAGGTTACACATGTACAGATAGTCAGAATGGCCTAAGATCGAGGACATTGACAGGGATACTACAGTGCAGTGAATGTATGTGGGGAAGGGGGGTCCATCAGTAGGCTATGTAACAACAGGTCACACCCCAGGGTGTACATGTTAACAGGCAGTTAGAATGCCCATCTATGATTGATGATATCAACAGGGATACTAGATTGCATTGAGTGGATGGGGGAGGGGGCATTAACATTTCACTATGGTAAAATACAGCCTCACTCCAGGGACCAGACAGCCATACACACACACACACACACACACACACACACACACACACACACACACACACACACACACACACACACACTCTCACACACACACACACACATGCCAGTACTGTAAATCAAACACCTGCCTATCTCATGATCGGAATTACAGAAGTACAGCACTATCGCATCCGGTACAAAGCTTATTGACTTTTTCCTTTGCTAACTGTGCTGATATATGCACAATATATGCACAGGAGAGGTATTACTGTTACAGGTGTCATGAGGTTTGCCTTCAGTGTCACCCTTACAGCATTCTAAATTGTCTATCATCCACTTCAATTAACAAAACCTGACCTTAGCAGTTACACATGTTATTGTAGAAATGGTTGTAACACGCCAGTGAGCTGTCCTCAGTAATCATTCATCTGCAAAGAAGCCTCAACACTTAGTAGTCATGTCCAAACATCTGTCCATACCTCATGTACGGCTTACTGTACTTAGAGCATATCACCATATACAGTTGGCAATGTTGAGGCTGTATTGCAACAGCATAATGTACTAAGACAACAGTCACCTTCAGGCATCAGACACTGCACACACATGGAATCTATACAAACATCAATACATGTACACATATGCGGTCTACATCAGTAAGTGAACTAGCAGGTCAAGAGGATACATTCCACACCTACCCCATGCCATGTGTGAAACACAGCCGAGCATTACACCATAATGGATGTTGTATTCATGTACTGGTAGGACACCACCACCTTCACCGAGTAGCCAAGTGTACATATATGACAACAGCACATATCAGTGAGACACACACAGCATTATTCCATGTCATGCTCCTACAAACTGTTACTTGACAGTGCCATGGTGAAGCCAGGGCACTGTAATGGTCAACAGTGAGCATATCATATTTGCCACACAGACCTCATGTTTACTGGAAGAGTGCCAGCAATGTGCTCTGTTAGAGCCAGGCAGTACACTCATTCAAGCATGTCTGAGGTCTATGGCTTGTAAAAATCTCACCCCAGCATGTACTGGCTATTGTGGTACTAAGGCTAATGTCCACACAGCACACAGCATCCATGTCTTGCAATTGCTGACATGGGGTATATGTAGGAGCTGTGGCCACACATGGCTGTACATGTCATAAACATATCAACTGTGACTACACAGGAACATACAGTGTAGAGCTGGATTTCCCTGGGTCTGTCAATACAGGCCTTGTGTAGGTCCTATGATCCAGTTATTTGGGTATGTTTGTAGACATTGCATTAGGTGGACATGTCTAATGACATACATGCCACATGGGGTGTTGTATGATATGATAGGTGTTATGGGTGACCAGTACAGAGGGAATATTACCTCTGTTAACATAGCTATCAAACCTTATATACTGTTAGCATGCTATCTGCCATGTGCATGTGTGTAATGACTGTAGGCACCTGTATGTAGAAAGGATAACGAAAGCTATGGTAATGTCATTTATGTTGTATGAGTGTGGGATGTACATATCCAGGGCAGGTACAGTTAGGTCATATCCAACCATGAGGGTATTGTTTACTGGTGTACAGCAACAGTTGACCATGTTAATGCTGACAACATCCTAGATACCCTGGTATGTGTACAACCGAGCTGGTTACAAACAGTGGTATTATTGCATTGCATAACACATTATGCAGCTGTGTCTGTACATGGGTACTTTGCACATTTGATGTACGCCTACGTACAGTCCACCAATCAAGGGTTATCTGGTGGTCTATCATACTTTTTCATACCACATATGGATGTCTGTTGGTAGTCTGGGGACAAGGTGGTGGATGTATATGAGGATACAACCTAGAATGCAGCATTTGCCACTGTCACCTGTACCTGACTCATCTGTGATGTGTTATGTTGGAGTAGTGGTCTTTATGTGTGAGTAGCCTTTATGAATATGTGTACACCACCACCTGGAATGGTCCATACCACTGTTATTGCCCACATGTCTGGTTCTGAGTTATATGGTGGTAGTGCAATTGTGCACTACAGAGCCTTCAGCCAGGTGTTCCTCACTGCACAGATGTCGGTATTTCCCATTGTAAGTTCTACATTGAGCAAATGGATTACTAAAGCCACACATCTAGCACTGGTTAGCATAAGCATCCAATGCAATTGTCTTGTAGGTGTCAGGGTGTTACTTCTGGGTGTAGGACATTTGCCTTGGAATGTGGCTATATGGGTAAATGCGACATAGGTATTATCCACACACATGTGAAACATGGATGCATGTGCTCTGTGTTGAAGGCTTGTCATTCAGTCATGACAGCCCGGAATGACAGACACTAGGCAACCTCATAATAACAGCAGGACATTGGTTCATTGTTTTGGTCTAGCAGTTGCCACTCATACCATGACATCACTGCGAGTGGCAGTAATGTGCTTGGTAGCAAATGTCTCATGTAAGGTGACGGACAGCAGTAGAAATTGTGTATATGACCAATGAGAGATATACTTAGGGTAGCAGTCCTGCTAATAATGACAACTACTAACACAGCAGTGAGAGGTCATCTTGACATCTGCAACTCAGTACCATTACACAATGTGGCTCACACATTATGCTTGCACATGCCACTGTTCCACGTATAATGCCACTGTCCACAACCTGCTATCAATGTATGCCTTTCAGGGCAGCAAGGTGTGTGACACATGCTGTAGGTAGCATCCACCTGTGTGTCCCAGGTAACCTATTGTCTGTCACGTCCACATATGCATGAATGTGTATACTTAACATATATATGTCAGTACTTCATGTAAATGTATGCATGTGTATCACACAGCACAGACACAGATATATCATTTACGGGCCACATACAGGTATCAGGTAGTAAACCAGTATGATGTGCATAGATACTGACAGGTAAGTCTGTGTGTTTACAATAGGCGTCCATTACAATGTGTTCTGTACATGTAAGTGTATGAGCATGCAAACTGTGGCCTTCTGTGGTTAGAATCGGAGTGCATCCCAAACCGCCCTGTGCTACTAAGTGTATGAGCATGCCCACTGTAGCCCTGTATAGTGATAGTAGTCCATTCCACAGATGGCCATACTCCAGTTCAGGTTCCTGTTGTGCTACAACTATACCTCTCAAGCCGACCTGCAGATGATGTGTCTTTTTGTGCATACAGCTTGTAATGGACACCTACTTTAAACACACAGGTTTACAGCTATGTACTTCATGACTGTCAGTCTCCCTGTTGTTGTCCCCAGTCTTAGAAGGGCAGTCTGAGTGCCTTGAAATGTTTAATCTTTGTGGTGCATCTCGCAACTGCGTAGTACTGTAATAGTGATCTATAGATAGGCAGGAGTTCGGATCCCACCACTGGCAACTGTGTGCGTGTGTTTGTGTGTGTGTGATAGCAACAAGAAATCAGTCATCCCTTTGCACGTACGGCTATTGCACGGCTCAGAAACATCAGAAGACTACAACAACATGGTAGAGCCAGCAAACAGTGGACAGCAATCCGTTTATTGATAGAGGCTGGAGAAAAACAAACCGGTTTCGGCCGTTAGGCCTTCCTCAGTGTCTGCATTTGTTACAAAATGTCACAACCTTATATATAGCAAGTGGTCTGGCGCCACCTAGAGACCATGAACAAAATTACATCACATATATTTCACATATATTCATTTAGACCAGGGGAAAAGAGTGCACCCAATTTTATAATCCATTGCTTTTCCATTTTATTTAATATTCCATGCCAATCTGATTTTTTACGTGTATTCCGTTGTATAATATCAATATCAGTAAATCTAAACTTGGCCCGGGGATGTTTTATTGTATGTTTATATAGTGCATTGGTTGGTTTACCAGTCTTAATGTCGCTAAGGTGTTCTGAAATCCTAAATTTTACACACCGAGAGGTTTGTCCTACATAAAAGGCTGAACAGCTGCATGATGCCAAATAAATCACCCAATCTGATTGACAATTTGCAAATAATTTAATCGGTATAACTTCACCAGTATTTCTGCTTGTGAATTCCTTGGTTTTGAACATATTATTCCAGTGTGTACAATGTCCACATGGGAAGCATCCCACTAGAGGGCCACCTTCTAAGGTTATTTGTTTAGATGAATTCTCATTCATAGAAATACACCTCTGGGACTTCTGTAACCCAGTAATTTCCATAGCGCGTGCTGTAACTCTAAACTGCTGTAGTGTGATAAACTAGTTAGGTAGGGGTTTTATTCCAAGACAGGCCAACTGTGTGTCTGTTTGCCTGAGAAAAGAACAATGCTTTTTAGAGTATGCACACTCTTTACAATTCACATAACCACCTTTGGCAATCCTGCTGTTGTCACCCACCTAGTAATACACCTCTGGGACTACTGCAACCCAGTAATCTCCATAGCGCATGCTGTAATTGTGTAATGCTGTAGTGTGATACACTAGTTAGGTCAGGGTTCTATTCCAAGACCTGGCAGGTGGATGTGTATGTTTGACAGTCAGAGCCTGTGTGGAGGTGATGGTGAGTGTCTACCCACTGCACATGTTGGGGAGAGGATTTTGTAGTTTTCCTATATGGTGTCCATATCACAATGTCCACCTCACAAGGGGTGCAGATGTCAGTCAGCCAAGGGACTGTGTTGGCAAGCCATACCCCTACATCTGGTGAAAGGCCTGGTGAACAAAGTATGCAATACTACTATTACCTGGAATATGTTCTGAACCCATGTGTCATACACTAACACACTTGCCTAGAATATCCCTCTATGTTGCTAGTACCCTGCCCATTGATGACAGATAGTAGGCATGGTGTGACTGCAGTGGGCTGCAGAGGGCATGGCACCCTGTATAGCAGTACAATAGGCACATAATTGTGGACAATGTGCCTTCACTATGTTCCCCACTGGATGCCTGCGACATATGTGGTGCCATCAAATGTGACCCACAGAGACCATACAATGCCTTACACATGTGCCCTGTATGGACCAATGCCACTGACACCAGGGAATACCAGTATCATGTAATCAATGCAGGTGCAAGGTCAACCTGCTGTCTATAAGCAGGTCCTGCCACACCAGGCCAGTACTGGCATATCTGAGGATAACAGTCTGTGTACACATGTGCCAGCCAAACCTGGTACACTTGTACATGTCACTGTACATTATTGTGGGATGTGCACATCCCAGGCAATGTCCATGTCAAGGACTATCAAACACAGACATGGCATGCATTGCAAAGCAATGGCCATGCACAATTGTAACCAGGATATCAGGACAGTTTTTACAATACCCATCTGTGTGGGACATTGCAGACACTACACCCCTGTACCACACTGCACACCATTGTCAGGTGGCGTGATGCCAAGGATTACCCCTCACCCAGCCTTGTACAGCCATCTTGCACAGTCAACCACTACACACCCATGAAGCAATGCACACATGCATGTCAGTACTGGCACCTTTTGTCTGCATGTGGGGGTATGATGCTCCCAACCACAGTTACACCCAGTATAACTCTCATTGGCATACCGACTGATGTCAGACACGTTCACATGTCCTATCCCATAGAACCTCCGGATATCCCCTGTGGTGCATGTAGTACCTGTGCATTACTGCAGTGTGGCAAGCTAAGTAATTAGGAAGTGTATTTGTGGGCCTGGCAAAGTGTGTCAATGTGAGTCCATTAGAGAGTGTGGTTGTGTTGACAATGACATCTGTTCATGTGGACAGCCATGTGTGCTACACCTAATGTATGTCTACTATATCTCTGATGCAGATGTCACTCACCAGCACACATATATGTTCTTACAGCACACCAACATGTCAGCTTTGTGGCACATGGAGTAACTGCATGCACTTGCAATAGTAATGACTAGTCAGTCAGTGATTTGAACCCCTGTACTGGTAGGCGTGTGACAGACGATGCTTAGGTTTTAGTCTCCAAGCCCTTCTCTGATGTACTTTGCCTGCGTCTGTCCCTCCCACACACTCACTGGTGGATGTGGAGTTGTACAACTGCTCAGCAGCAGCTTGCAGTTTGTAAGTGATGGTCATGATCAGGTGATGGCCTCTGCACCTATTGCAGTCCTCCTCTAGCTGATTGCATGTGGAACAGATGTGATGATGTTCCCATAGCCAATCACATGGAAACACAGTACAATATCTAGGAACATCATGTTGGTGTTTGCCCATAACAGTCACTGTGAGTGGTACCTGGATCTGGTGTTTGTTAAACGGCATCACAGATGATATCTGGCTGTTCCTCAAACAACATACACAGTGGGAAATAACCTAAAGACAAGAGGGTGATGTGCCAGACATGACTACAGCATGTAAGTGTAGCTATGCTTCATTGAGACTACTGCCAGTTTAATACATTGTGTGTGGTAATGGCTATTCTGCATATTTTAAAACTGACAGGACAGTGCTCTGTTTGTGAGGGAAACCCAATCTGTAGGGCCATCTGTGGTCTGGTCAGTGATGAGTTACTGCCATCGCATCCCTGATTGGACATATGTCACATGAAACAGTGGTATGACAGACACTGTCTGGGGTTCTCAGTGACATGCCAATAATGGGCCACTGCTCATAGCTGCAGTCACAAGTCTTCTACACTTTGTACAGATGTCATGCAGTATATATGCATGTGTTGTGCTCCCTCTGCAAATGTATACCTTCTGTTGTGTTGGGCTGATGGTCATATCTATGCATGCTGTTATAAGTAATCCTGAATGCCGTTGACTATTACTAAGCCAAATCTGTGTTAAAACTGCAACACCATAGACTGTATGGGTTCAGAGGCCCCGGCAGAACCTCCTGTCCCACTTCAGCTGGCCATGGCACCGGGCGCCAGCACATCTGGGACCCAGCCTTGAACCTCCACCTCTGTTGGTTCTGCACCACCTTCTGGTGGAACCGCCACTGAGGATGGGGCTTGTTCCCCCTGGGAGCAGGTTCAGACAGGAACATGCCTGCTGATGTACAGTCCTGGACGTGGTGAGTACGGGGCTCAATAAGGGGTTTTGAGGCCAGATACGCCAGCTCTAGGGCAGAGTGTCACATTTACAGGGTGAGCCTGCCCCTCCTAGACATCCCCCAGCACTGCCACCTTGGCGGATGTTTTGGTGCAGTGGTGGCTGCCCATGGCTGGAGACCTCCGTCCCACTGTTTCCATCTGGGGGCTCATGGGATTGTGACTGGCGAACACCCCTCCCGTCCAAGGTGTATCCCCCCACATGTGTCATATACCGACCCTGTATGCTGTCTTTTCTGTCATCCTACCCAATCTATCCTCCACGAGCATACTTACTCTCCTTCTCCGACATCCCCCTCTCACCAGGCCAATTGGTTCCTAGAACAGCATTTGCCCCATACATAGCTGCCCATTTCACACGTGTCCACTGGACACATGTAACCCTTTTAATATGCATCACAACATACTCCAGTTGTCCTCACCCCTGTCTGTCAGGCACATGATCCTGGTATGCACATGACTCCTAAAGGTTCAAGGTACACGTGGTGCAGATGACCCCATTGTACACACAACACTACCGGTGTCTCTATGGTTACCCCATTTACCTTTTTCATGCTGGTGATGTCACACACAGCACCTTGCAAAAGTACTGTTCTCATATAATGATTGGACAGGAACTGTTGTGTTAATGTAAATAAAATGCACAGAGTGATGTATTTGGCCAATGTAAAAATGTTTGCGTGTATTAATGACACATCTGTCTGAGGGAGTCTTGATATTACATAGGACAACACCACTACATAATACAGGCATTGCTGGTGTTTCCCTTTTCATTCCTTTGTAATACTTTGTTGTCACGTGGGATGTTCTTGATATATAAACAAAAACAGAGTGCAAACAGCTCGAAAGAACCTTCGATACTTCTGATTTTGAAACAGTTTTGAAAAAGTTTTAATGACAAAAAACGAACTTCAACGAACTTCTACATAAACGCTATTAATCCACAACCATAGTATGCGTTTTCGTCCAGCATAATAGACTTCATCAGACAATTGACAATACTTAATTGGGCATTTAAATATCAAACTGAAGCAAACATTGACCAATAAAACATTAAATACATCCTTCAAATGTGCAAATCAAACAGTCCTACCTCATAAATAATTAAGTAGTTAATGCATTTCCACTATGTTAATCTATTACTATTAAATTAAAATCCTTACACCTCATATATAATACAAATCTTAATAAATAGATAAAATGTATTAAATGTATCCTGAATAAATTAATAAATACTTTGAATACTGTGTAAAAATGTATGTAAACTTAAAATGTATAAATATATGTTATTACCTAAAAACAATACAATACAAATGCCATCTGGTGTTGAAAACCACTTACTACACTCAAATTTTATTAGCTTTTATTTTTAACAAGGATACTATACTTAAACAATCATTTAAGCCAGGTTTTTTACCTGCTTCTAAGTATATTTGCCACCACAACTCCTTACTTTCCAAAATCTCTTCCCAATTACCACCCCTAGCATCCTGTTTAACCTGTTGGAGGACAAAAAACTGAAATCTGCAACCCACACAATTTCTACTATGTTTAAACAGAGCATTTGCTTCTTTCTCCTTTAAAATGTCATAAGAATGTTCATATATTCTTTTCTTTAATTCTCTTTCAGTTTTTCCTACATAGTAGGAGGGACATTTATTACAGGTTGCCAGATACACCACTCCTTTGGTGTCACAATTGTAAAAGCCTTTACTTTTAATTAATAATTTTTTACTTTCTAAAAAAATTTCACTTTTATTACTAATGTAGGTGCACTGTTTACACCTACCACATCTAAAAGTTTCTACTTTTTTATTAATATTAATCTGAAATGTATTCTTTTTCCTTTTCTCTAACATATTCTTTAAACTTCTAGAATTCCTATAAACTACCTTTGGTTTGATATTATTAATTTCTTCAATGTCCGTAAGGGCTACACATTTATCCCATTCTTTTTGTAGTGTGTCTCTAACTTTAAAGTTATACATATTGTATTCCACTATCAACTTTCTTTGGGATTTTTCCTCTATACTCATGACCTTATTCTGTCCCTCTTTGACTGTCAAAAATTCATGTACTCCTATAATTGGTTTAAATCTATCACCCCTACCCTCTTCTACTTCTCTTCTAATATCAGACACAAACTCCCTTGGATATCCCCTTTCTATAAACATCTTTTGCAATTTGTTACATTCCTTTACAAAATCATCATTTTGGCTGGTCATTCTCGATCCCCTCACAAACTGTCCCTTTACTATGTTTCTTTTGCAGTGCAGGGGATGAGCACTATCAAAGTGCAAATATGAATTACAATAGGTATCCTTTGTAAATACCTTGGATTCAAAACCTTGTTTATCCTTATTCTTACTTACTTCTATATCCTATATTCTATATCTAGATATTGTGGATCTTTTCTCGAATATTCCACATAACAGTGGGATGGAAATGTTTGAAGAAAGTGTGTTTTTGGACAACACTTTGACTCAAAATGAAAAAATATTATCAGTAGCCCTCATGGATATTATATAAAGATATAATTTTTTAGTCTTTGATGGAGAGTATTTCCAACAGAAAGAGGGAGTTTCCATGGGGGTGGCGTGTGCACCTACATACGCCAACATAGTGTTGTCCAAATGGGAAGAGAAATTTGTTTTGAATTCTGACTTTAACAAAGAATGGTTATTATATCGAAGATTTCTCGATGATATAGTTATTTTTTGGATTGGAGGACATGAAAAGTTTTTAGAATTCATGGAGTATATTAGTCATACCACCAACTTTCTTAGATTTACGTATAACATCAATTCAGATGTATTACAATACTTGGATATAGAAGTAAGTAAGAATAAGGATAAACAAGGTTTTGAATCCAAGGTATTTAGAAAGGATACCTATTGTAATTCATATTTGCACTTTGATAGTGCTCATCCCCTGCACTGCAAAAGAAACATAGTAAAGGGACAGTTTGTGAGGGGATCGAGAATGACCAGCCAAAATGATGATTTTGTAAAGGAATGTAACAAATTGCAAAAGATGTTTATAGAAAGGGGGTATCCAAGGGAGTTTGTGTCTGATATTAGAACAGAAGTAGAAGAGGGTAGGGGTGATAGATTTAAACCAATTATAGGAGTACATGAATTTTTGACAGTCAAAGAGGGACAGAATAAGGTCATGAGTATAGAGGAAAAATCCCAAAGAAAGTTGATAGTGGAATACAATATGTATAACTTTAAAGTTAGAGACACACTACAAAAAGAATGGGATAAATTTGTAGCCCTTACGGACATTGAAGAAATTAATAATATCAAACCAAAGGTAGTTTATAGGAATTCTAGAAGTTTAAAGAATATGTTAGAGAAAAGGAAAAAGAATACATTTCAGATTAAAATTAATAAAAAAGTAGGAACTTTTAGATGTGGTAGGTGTAAACAGTGCACCTACATTAGTAATAAAAGTGAAATTTTTTTAGAAAGTAAAAAATTATTAATTAAAAGTAAAGGCTTTTACAATTGTGACACCAAAGGAGTGGTGTATCTGGCAACCTGTAATAAATGTAGTGAGGACGCTCGGCGCAAGGCAAAAAACGTCCTTGCGCCGAGCTTCTTGAATCCCAGGGACTGTGTCCCATAAGTTAATGTATCTTAGAGGTTTATATGAAGGGATGAATGTTAGTTAGGGCAAGATTTACTGACTGTCTCTGTCCATCATCCACTGATATCCACTGTTCAACTACATAATGTTTTTTTCCTGATCTGTTACTTTAAGAATCTTAAAGAATCTTAAATTATTATCAGCAGCTTTTAACATTTTTCTTGTGTGAGTATTTTTCTTTCCTCTAATTTCTGTCTTTACACTTGCTACCTAGCCTCTGTTTGGAAATTCTTTTGTGTAATAGTAATACTGCATAATTTCTTTCTTTCTTTGTATGCTCATTTCTATTTGCTCCTGATGAGTGATGGCCCATGTAACTGTGGGATGTCTTACATCCTCCTCTTACTTGAGTGTCACAAGCCACAAGCTACAAGGGCTATTGTCACCAGCTTTTGGCCATTAATCATTGGCTCATGGCCTTTGCTATTTCAGTGCTTTTCATACCTACACTTTCATGGTGTCAGACAAGTGAATGAAACCACCATTCATGCCACACAAGATGGGGAAGCCAGCCTTGGCCACATACGCACTTCTATCTTGGCCCACTCAGCTCTTCCAGCCCCTAAGCCATTAGGTGGACTCCAGTCAATGTGGCTCTTAATCAGAACTTTAACTGTTTATACCACAGAAACAGGACACACAGTTATCATTGGGTAATGCAGAGCTCTGTGTCAAAATAAAACTCTTAAAAGAAGAACAAAGGTGGTTAGAAAATACTCTACATTTCCAAAACAGTCTTTTGCAAACTCAAAACCAAAAGTTTCTATCCGAAATGTTTCAGTATATTTTCATTAAAAAATTCAGTAATGCAGTAGAGCTTTGCTAATGGGGACAATGATGACATACCCATATACACAGAGATTTAGGAAATTATAAAGGATGTAACTAACAAAAAAGTTCAGATAAAGCCAGTAAATGTATAGTATCAAAAATGTCTGCTTAATTTTACATCGAGGCAAAGCAGACGAAGAAGTAGCTGCACTTTACACAGTACTAAAACATTCATAGCTGACAAAAACTGCACCCAAGTGAACAACTTCAAAAAGGCAAACACACTTAAATGAGTTGAGAGAGTGGATAAAACATATAAAATGTTTACAGAAGTTTATAAGCAGAAATATTTGCATCATTACTTGAAACATGCACCCCTAACAGTAGAAATCTGACAAACTCAGTATTAAGAAAACTTATAGACGGTCATGGCAACACATGGCCAACTACTACAGGTTTATTCTGATATATACAATGTGATTATTACATTCTGATGAGTGGAATAATTCAGATGGCAGTATCTTTTTCAGTGATGACCTCCTGCATAAGTAATATATCTGTCTATACTGGGCACTTATTTATTTAAAATTTTGTTTACTGGGAAAGTCCAACTTGGAACAAAGCCAATTTTCAATGGAGTTCCGGGGAGAAATGCAGACTCTGCACAGAATGCAGCCCAGCCAAGAATCAAACTGGAGAAGTTCATGCTGTGAGGCAAAAACACAACCACTGCGCCACTGTGCCATCCACTTATCCCAAAGGAACTTTTTAAGACCCATCCCAGTGCAATACAATGCAATACATATTTGTATATATCTTCAGATACGTAGAGGTTTTATCAAATAAATCAGCAACATACATTCAGATGTGTATGAGTAATAAGCATGGAAAATGGATAAAGTAGCATTTAATACTGGTCTTACTAAGGCATATAAAATGTACAGAGAGAAGAAAATGAGAGTACAGTATAAACCTACACTCGGAAATCTTGATATATTTATTGTGAGGCATTATATTAACAGAAATCAGAGCAACATTTTGCAAGTTAATCACATAATGAGACAATGTGTGCAACATGCACAATGAAACAGTACATGGTGCATCAATTAGATGACCGTATACATTTCAAAGAGAGGGAACATCATGTTAAAGCACAGGACATTATAAGCTAGTAAATTATGAACCTTGTGAGTTGGAATCTTGGAGTGATGTCAGACTTCTAAAAAATACCATCATTCAAACTACTGAAGGACATGAAGTCAGGTATAGTTAGTATCTGCAGGCAAACACACACACACACACACACACACACACACACACACACACACACACACACACACACACACACACACACACAGACATCCAGCTTCATTCATGCCCCTATAGACACACACACATGTACATGCTTCCACACTCATGTACACACACTCCCACATCTTCAGTGAACTTAATGTGCACTGTGAATGCTTCCATAGGAGTGAATGGCGTTTGTTTTTTCCTTGCACTGAGGAAATGTATGCAGCTCAGCAATTCAAAGAATCACATGGTAGTGTAAATCAGGAGCTGATAACATTTCTGAAGGAGACCACTTGACTAATTTGCATTAGCTGTACCCACAGATTGCCTCCACTGCTTGACCAGTGCAAAACCTTCAGGGAAGGGTAGTTTATGAATAGCAAAGGCTTACTATTAGTGGGAAAATGGCTGTGGTAAGGCTTTTCACTCACTATCAGCCTTTCTGAATCCCAGGAAGCATTTCTAATTTATGATCTGACACTGTTAATGTATGCTCTTCTACCTCTTCAGCTGACATTTTCTGCTATTCACTTCCCTCTCAAATGTCCTTCCATAACATTCTTATCTCTCTGTTAACAAACTATCTCTCCATGTCATTAATTTTCCCTCCTGTCCATCACTCGTTTTTTCAATAGAATACCCTTATTTCTCAACTCGTTACATTATTAGAAATATAATCAATATTTTGTTGTTTTACTAGTTTACTTGATATAGGCTATTCACTTCTGCAAAATGTCTTGCTACTTGCAGGTCATACTGTATTCTTGATCATGGTTTATCCTAGTAATATTCTGTAAATGTATTTCAATCTGTGTTTCATCAGCTGTAGAGATTTTTCTCCTCTTTTATATAGTTTACATAACAGCTATTATAAAATGTTTCTAGTGTGTTTTGTGGAGCCTTTCTCCCCAGCTCATTGTAAAATAGTTAATCTGTTGCAGGGCCTTTCTCCCCTTGTATATAATTACTCATTAATTACTGTTTAAATGCTTTTGAATCTTTTGTGGAGCTTTTCTCCCCAGGCCTCCACTGAAAATGAGCCATTGGCTCATTTAGGCATTCCCAGTTACCAAAGGACAGATAAATAAAATAAAATAAATTCTGATGTGTTATTAAAGCCGTCTGTATTTGCTAAACATTTTGTCTTACCCCCAACATTCTTGTGATTCTTATGTACATTAGACTTTAAGGAATCTTCCTAAATTTTGTGGTATAATACAGTATGATTGCTTTGTGTGTTATATTATAGCAATAACCCACATCTGGGTGTGGGTAATGCTGGATTTATCCACTGTTGGTGTGGTTTGGTCATGAGGGCGAACAAAGACAACTGTAGATATATCCAGCATTGACCACACCCAGACGTGGGTTATTGCTATTATACAATGGCATTATTTAAGAATAAAATACTTACTTTTCTTAAATAATGTCTTTGTATAAGGGCGACGTGCTGTCCTTCCTCTACTAGATATTTCCTTGAGCCTTATCTGATGTACTGCGCATGCGTTTGGGACTTGCGTTCCCATGCATACCCAGTACATCAGTGCTCGGGAAAGTAAGCAATGGAGAAAAGAAGATCTCCATTGCTCTGTTTTTCTTTTTAAATTAAAAAACCTTTAGGGCAGTTTAGGGGTAGGTGATAGACAGCATGGACAAAATGCAAGCGCTATCAGGTATGTTTGTTTAGTTTAAAATAATGTACCTGATTTCCCCTAGTATTTTGTCCATGTTGCCTCTCTGGTATGTCCGGAGTCCGGGCTACAGATTTTATTTTTATTTTTTTAAGAAATAAAAATAAAATTTAAAGACTATATTTATTTGCAACGTTGATGGACAGGTTGACAGACGAGATCAGACAGGAGTTCCCGTGGACTATGATGTTTGCAGATGACATTGTGATCTGTAGTGAGAGTAGGGAACAGGTGGAAGAGACTCTGGAAAGATGGAGATATGCTCGAGAGAGAAGAGGAATGAAGGTCAGCAGGACTAAGACAGAATATATGTGTGTGAATGAGAGGGAGTATAGAGGAATGGTGAGGATGCAAGGAGTAGAGGTGGCGAAGGTGGATGAGTTTGAATACTTGAGATCAATAGTTCAGAGTAATGGTGAGTGTGGAAGAGAGGTGAAGAAGAGAGTACAGGCAGGATGGAGTGGGTGGAGAAGAGTGTCATGAGTGATTTGTGACAGACCAGTACCATTAAGAGTGAAAGGGAAGGTCTACAAGAGGGTAGTGAGACCAGCTATGTTATATGGGTTGGAGACAGTGGCATTGACAAAAAGGCAGGAGTTTGAGCTTGATGTTGCAGAGTTAAAGATGCTAAGATTTGCACTGGGTGTGACGAGGGTGGACAAAATTAGGAATAAGTATATTAGAGGTTCAGCCCAAGTTGGAAGGTTTGGAGACAAAGCCAGAGAGGCAAGATTACATTGGTTTGGACATGTGCTGAGGAGGGATGCTGAGTATATTGGGAAAAAGATGCTAAGGATGAGGCTACCGGGTAACAAGAAAAGAGGAAGGCCTAAGATAAGGTTTATGGATGTAGTGAGAGAGGACATGCAGGTGGTTGGTGTGACAGAGCAAGATGCAAAGTACAGGAAGAAATGGAAACAGATGATCTGCTGTGGCGACCCCTAACGGGAACAGCCGAAAGAAGATGATGATGACCAACTGAAAAAAGTCTGGGCGCCTGGACCTTTTTCCGTTGGTATATTCTCGGATTCACAATGGGCACGCTGGTTGGGCTGGCCAATCAGCATACATGTTTTGGAATGTTAATAGCCAGTCATTGTATAATATGTAATATTGTATATAGGTTTTTTTACCAAGCATGAAAACGCAGCTTTAAATACCATGCATAGATTGATCAAAAGCATACTAATGTATTTTCACTGTAGTTTCATCAGACTAATATTCTGAGTGGTGATTTTTTTATTTTAGAATTGTGACACACAGTGAGTTAAGACTGAAGAAGAGGGTTGTATTTCATTACATAGCCAAGATGTTCAATGTATACAAACATTAAAATATTTATTTTTCAGAATTTTAAACATAATTTCTCTCATCTACTCCTTTTATTTCCAGTAAGCCTGCTTTACTATTTGTTGTGTTTGTGTGGCAGTTTTGAAATGGGGAAATAGTCACTTTATAATGATATACACTTCTCTGATCACTGCAAAGCATTCAAAGAGCACAGGTGATGACTGAGAATAGTGTAACAGTTTAAGTGAGGAAGCAGGAAGTTACAGTGTTCCATTTCTAACAGGAATGCATGATACTTGGGCCTGCTAATTATCTCAACAGGTGAGGTGAGGTGGTGAGGGGAGGAGGAGGTTGAAAACAGGGAAATGATGGAAAAGGCATTAATAATGCTAGGTGATACTGGCATGAACTCTTCTAGTAGAAGAGATATATTATTTTGACAACACTAAATCATACTAAAACATTAGCTGAGAGCAGAAACAGTTGACTGTCATTATAATAATACAAGCAAAATATACATTATTGCAACATGCAATGGTTGCAGACAATGCTACAAAATGTATGATCTGACACTGTTAATGGTTTTCAGAGATGAGAAAAGGTAAGCAAGGAGGTTATTTTTGCTAGCTATTTTATAACTTACTTTCCTAAATGCAACTTACAGTTGAAGATCGCCAGCTGTTTGTAGCACTCAAAATGACATTGACTGTTCAGTGAATATATGACTGCCACAGCTGGCTGAAACCTACAACAAGGAAAGCAATTGCTAACAGCTTTATGATGTTAGGGGTTGGAGTACATGGCTTTTTTTCTGATGTATGCCCAACTTGTTTACTCTACCATATTACTTCAAGAATAGAGCTTGTTTCACTAGTTAGCAATGATTACAGTGTGACAGCATGAATACAAAGAGTTAAAAATAAACTTTACAGTGACTTGAATTAATGATTTCCAAGTAGTAACCTGCTAAACATTATGTTATTGTTGTAACCCAATACGTCCTTTCCGCATCCTTAATCTAAAATAAAAAACAAACTTTTAGACTCATCTCCAAAACCACAGAATGGTTGGTATTAGATGAAAAATAAGTTTTGTGGCTTTGGGGAACATCCAGCTTCCTTAAAATGCTGAAAATAATTAGTAACAGCTTGAAAGTAAAGTCAGAAATGCAGGTTGACCTCTGTGAACTCAAAACTGCGGGTAACTGGGGTCAACCTGTGAGACTATTGTAATGTTCACATGACAGCTATACTTCTGATATATGACTTTGATTTGCTCAAACCAAAAGAAGATAGTACAGGACGTATGTCTTTGGCTGACTGCTTGAATTTGAAAATGCCTATTATTTTTCAGCTGTATGCTCATCTAAAACAACAGGCAGGATGTAGCTAGTTATGAGAAGAACTGATGTTACTTTTTTACCTTTGTTTCAGAGTAGACTTTGAAGTGCTAAACATTGGCAATGTTTCTCAGTATTGCACAGTCTGAAGCTATGAAGACTCAGGCTGTCTAAACAATGACATATGGAAGTTAAAATACGATGATTGCTTTCTTTTCATAAAAATCAAGTTGTCTGACTTTAGCATATAAACTTTTTTCAACCAACTTAACAAACTTAAATTAGACTTTATTTTTTATATTTGCAGCATGGTCAGTTCTTACTTAATATAAACTACTGTTCTTTTCAAAAGAGCTTTTTGGGACAAATAGCCCAGGTGCCCAGGAAACTAGGAAGCACAAAGAAATGACCAAAATTAGCTACAATGTTCTCGACATTTTTCTGTATGTTAGAAGGTAGCTCTATTTCATGAAACAGATCAGGCAGCATTTCACGCTTGTGCTGTGCTGTGTGTATTCTTGGGCTTAATCCCATTTGCCTGATCATAATGGGCTCATTTCTAAGGGAAACAAGGCTGGATTCCAAGATCTCTAGTCACTGAATCCAGCAGAATATTATCTTTGGCAATAACAAACCAAAGTATTATAAGTATACTCCTTTTCCCTTTGTCCACTTGTCTCCATTTCCATCTATATTTAAGTCCATTTTCTCCACAAATACGAAAAAATGAAGTACAGAACTTCTCTTCCTTTTTTGAACTTACAAGCATGAAAGCTCTAACTTTTTGCCTGTCATATTTATTTATTTACTTGCTGTATGTAATTATTCAAAGACACACTCACTTTTGATGCTGAAAGATTAGAAGACTGTGGGTTCTAGTCTCACACTAGGGTCTATATTATCATATCGCATGCTCAGAAGAGCGAACAACAGATAATCAACCCCATGTAAGCGAAAGCTTACAAGGTCGAAACTTCAGAACAGCGATTATTTCCCAATGGAAAACAATCACTGTTCTGAAAAAAAAAACAACAGTAAAACATTACTTAATGTGGGGGGCTTTGCCCCCCATACCCCTTGACGTACCCCCCTACTTAAATATACCAACTCCGAGATCGCACTACAGTGCTGAAAAGGCAAAGTAGTGAAAGCGGCCAAACAAATTCTTTCCCAGGGAAAGATTTTGCTAAACAGCCACTTCGCTATTTTGCCTTTTCGCGTTTTACTATTCGACAAAGACACATTCGACAACCTGCATCTGAAAAACGTAACAGGGAACCTCACATGAGGTGCTTGTATTCATTTTCCATTACTAAAACTGCAATGCACCATAAACAGGGAGGGGGGTGGTCACTCCTCATTATGCCATCCTTCTGATGAGACATTAAGATACAATCTCCCTATGTTGATGGTATTTTAGGTTGATGCAAAAGATCCAAGGGCACTTATCACAAAGAGTAGGGGAAGCTCCCTGGTGCCCTGTACAAACTTCCAATACTTAGTATGAGTATGACTTAAGGTCTCCCCTGAAAAGAGGTCATGGGCCTAGTGAGGCTAACCTGATTGACAAAGGTTAAATAAAGTAAATTAATAAACAGGCCCATCTATTCCCAAACTCCCAGAGTTGGGTTGTAGGGAGCAGGCCAGCTTGCTGCTCATGTGGAGTGAACTACCTATTTCCACTGAGCCTTCCCTTTCCATTGTAATGATTTACTGAGCTCTGCTGTAGGAGGCAAACATGTTAACTTCCCCAATTCATGCACTTACATGATAGTAGGATTTGCTCAAATGGCACAGACTTCACGGGAGCAAAGCCTTGTGCTCCTTCTATGTGTAACCCTAGCAAAGAGCCAGAGCTACCTACCTCCCCACAGGATGGACAACCTGAGTCCAGCACTCAGCCTCAGTGTCCGTTCCCTGCCTATTCCAGCTCCTTAGCTGTTAATTTAATTCAGGTAGTCAGGACTTTATCACTCTATGCCAAAGAACCAGTCAAACTGTTAAATTATTTCAAGGTAACTTATAAAAATAAGAGTGTCTTTTAGTGTTTGACAGACTTTGACTCCCTGCTTGTAACTGATGCAACCATAGATCCTAACAGCCCCATTTCAGCACCAGTGAATGACCTGGCTCCTTGTTCTACCATGTGATATGCATTTAATCAGCTGTCAATGAGACTGGATCGCACTGACACTGAGTCTTCTTTCCCAAGCATACCTGGACACAATATCTGCTAGTATGTACTTAACATGAGTCCAAATTAGGTATATTTGCTTACTTTGCATCTTGGTCACACTAGCTTTGCTTTTCATACCAGCAGACATTTAAATATCTCCCTACACATATTTTAGTAATATAATGCATGTCAAAACCTCAACAGGAAGTCTGTCTGAGTGAATAAATAACATACCTTATTTCTTTAATCCCATGTTTCTTAACACACAACACATGGCATCCTCCTGTATTATTATGAACGTGCGTTGATTTGATGCCAGAGGTTTCGGTATATAAACATATTCTTCTCAAAGGCCTAAGAAACTCCAGGGACATATGTTCTTGACTCTATAACTACTTTAAGTGTTATGCAAAATGATTTTGGAGCTAATGCTATGATAGACAGACATAAAACATCAGCATTATCACATACCATAAATCAATTCAAGTACAAGGCCTGAGGGGGAAGAATTCATTAATGTAGGTTTTAAGCTATACTGACAACTAGATTTCAGCAGTGGCAGCAGAGACATGAGTCTTGGCTGAAATTTGCCTTTTGTTACCCAAATTCATTTTAAAGATTGTTCCAAGTAACCCACTATACTTTTACATTTTAAAGTGCTAATCTTCACAGATGTGCATCACATGGAACATAATTTTTCCATTTAACATAGCTCTAGACTAGCCCACAACTTAGCAAGGAAAATAATTCATTAACACTGCCAAGAAAAATGAATTAATAATTTTTCAGCAAGACAAATTACTATAAATGTTGTTCTGAATGTAATGGTTTTATACTTTGCCATACTCAAAACAGCATATGTATATTAAAAAGATATGGGTTCATGAACTGTATTCTGTATATACTGATGTATTATTCAGTTGCCATGGATGATTTTGTGATAATATAATTAACATTGAAATGCCATTAAAATAAAATATATTGCTATGATCAGTGGAACATGTATATGTGTTGAACATAAAGATCTGAACACACTACAGCTGCATAAGATAAAAGTTGTGAATGGATCATCTTTATATGAATGGAATGATTAAAAAAACAAACCAAAAAAAAAAAGTTCACTTTTGGCTAGAGATGGCCCAATGTGTCTAATGATTTTTCCTATTACAAACAGCATAAACTTTCTTAGAATCTTCTTGTATAATACAGCTTTACAGTTATTAGCAGGGAAAGAAATAATCTTAGGATTAATACTGTTGAACATAAGTAAATAAGGGTGAGGCAAAACAGTGAAAACCATGTAGAGGGGTGACTACTGGTAATGCAGAACAGCAATGTTTAATAACCAAGAACCTCCTTCTGGCAAGATACCGAAGGCATGTCAGCAGGGTTAAGGACCTAACTAGTGCTTGTAAACTAAGAAAGTGGGGAAAACAAGAATGGACATACACTGTGTAAAAGGGAGAAATATCATACTTATAGCTATATCTATGTGTCTTGTACTTCTTCCTAGTGGGTGTAAGAATTTTGTTTCTGAACCACTCAGAGATGTCAGTAACCATGTCTTGGTGCTGAGGAATAAATTAGATATCTTCATAGACTGGTGGCTCATGGAGGTAAACGTTACCATCTTAGAATTTTTTTTTTTTTTTTACCGTCTTTTACTTCTTCTTATTTTGGCTTTTCCCGGTTAGGGGTCGGCACAGCAGATCACCTGTCCGCTTATGACTGGCAGTGGAGTTTTACGGTGTTGGGTTGCCAGTCCAGTGCCCAACCTTCCACAGAAGGCACACACATGCACACACTCACACCTAGGGCCAATTTAGAGTGTCCAATCCACCTACAGCATGTCTTTGGGATATGGAAGGAAACCGAAGCACCTGGAGGAAACCCACACGACCACAGGGAGGACATGCAGACTCTGCACAGAAGGCACCCCAGCTGAGAATCGAACTGGAGAACCTCTTGCTGTGAGGCTTTTTCTTACCGTCTTCTACACCAGTCACAAATAGGTTTTTATAAGTTCCATCTAGTAATCAGTCAGTTTGTTACTTTTAGATTTATAGGTGATTACTAGGCTAATGACCTCAGGGGGACCTCGGGGGGAGGGGGCAGAGCTTTTTAAATCTAGCTATGCTTTCAAAAGGTGAGAATCAAGCCCTGTACCCAACCCCTTTGCAGTAACATGGTTGCTTACTCTACATAATAATATCTAGTGGTTAGTATGACCTCCTTTTCTCCAGCACCATAGCCAGTGGCTAACACGTCTCTGCTCTCCATCAAGATAATCACTAACCATGAATAACATGCTTTTCCCCATGATAGCCAGGAACTGGAATAGCTTGTAGTTCTGATCATAATAGCCAGTGACTAGAATTGCCACTCCCTATCATGCTTGCCCTGATATTAGTCTCTTTTTCTATCAGTATTAAATGATTCTTATTTTCTGGACCTTCCATTACCCTATATGGTTTGCACAAATATTGAACAAGGACATATAATGCTAGGTACATATTTTCTGTGGGTCTTACAAGCCACAGTATAGATAGACATAGAGGAATACTATTTTGGAAGGTGCTAAAAAATATGGTAGACTGCCTGTACCAGTGATGCATAGGCACCGGAACTGTAAGGTGAGGGGGAGTACTCCCCCAACTTTTGCATCCTAAAAAAAAAACACTACCTTCTATTTAAAATAAAAAGAGAGAGAGAAAGAGAGTAACACTGAATATCTGTACTTCCATATTTGCAGCTCTCCCTCATTGCCGTTCATGGTTGCTCATGGAGTTGTGGTTGTCTGGCTGTTAAAAAAAAGAAAAAAATCCAGACTTCCAACCGTTACAAATGTAATTTCCATGCTTGCTTGCCCTTTTTCCTGCTGGTTGCTGAACCTGCTCACCTGGGACTGTACTGCTGTGACTGATTGACTGACTGCATTGGTGGGAAAAAAACAATTTGTGTTGTAAAACGTCTACCAGACCACCATTGCATTGTAAGATTCATAAGTAAGTCCTCCTCCTGTTCGTTCTTGATAAAATATCTATATATTGCTCAAATGTATGAGTATACTTGACTTTTATATATGTTTGTACCTCTCGACTGTACAGATTTTTGCAGAATGTACAGATTTTTGCCTCAGCTTTTTGTGCAATTTGCATAAAATTGTGGTTTTCTGGCAAATCCTTGACAAATCATTGAAGACTGAGTTCAGAAAATAATGATAGACATTTGAGTTTCAGACTTTATAGCCTTCAGAAAATTCATGCTAATGCAAACCCTGCTATTCTATTAACTTTTTAGGTTTGTAAGAGCAATATTTAAAAAGTGCCCCTATTTTTGGTCTTTTGTCCCCCCCATTATTTATGGCTTTGTCCAGATTTCTTACTCTAAGAGGTTGAGGGTTATGAAAATGGCTGTATCAGTATCACACATAAAGTGCTGTATCAAGATTTGCATATAAGATACAGAATAAATCAGAAATGTTTATGGGAATTGTTGGGATGTGTACTCTGAATGTACTACAAACTCTAAGAAGAAGCAACAGTGGCCTTTGGTGAAAGAATCTGATGATTAAAGGTATAGATGCTATTGCATTTAAGATTGTTATTAGTGCAGAATATAATGCATTGCCTGAATCAAGATTTAAGACGTGAATTTGTTTGATAAAGTCTGCGGGCCTCCATACATTATTTTGATGTAGTCAAGGCACAAACTGAAGCTTTTGGGACAGATTTAACTTGATTGCAGAAACTACAAATCAATGTACGAAGTACTTTCCTTTGGAAGGCAATTAAAGCAGCCAAATATATCTGGTCATATGGCTTGATATTCTTGAAATAATTAAAAGTATCCATAGTATACAACTGTAGTCCGTAGCTAATATGAATCCCAGATAAATTAAAGCTAATGATCAAAACACTGTATCTGATAAGAGCCAAGAGGCATTGCAGCAGGACCAGTAAATTGTGAATGGAGAAGTTATATTGCTACCTAGGCATGATAAAGGGATGTGGTGTCAGATGTATTTCCTCTATCATCTTTTATGTAATTTCCCAATTTCCCATCTATCTAAATAATACTATATAACTCCAACCACTCCCCTATTGGCCAATGTCTTCACTCCCATTTGCTATCATTTCTGTTAGTTTTCATATGTATCCTTTTTCTTTCTTTTTCTCCATCACTTTTCTCTTTTTTCCCGCTCTCCCCCCTTAGCTTAATCCATATGATCCAGATGCGTTTTCTAGTCCTGTTGGTTTGGTGACTTTGCGGTGTTGGGAATCTGCAACGGAATTAATTATTCAAATGGGGGGTTGGTATAATAGTTAATGTATTTACCTCACAGTCACAAGGTACAGAGTTATTCTCACCTTTGAAAGGGGAATTGGCTAGGCTTAAATGGTCTGTAAGGGCAGCTAACCTACCTATGAACCTGTAAATAGACACATTATTCCATTCTGCCCATCTAACATTTTGCTGATTTAACTGATGTTCATGCACCTTTCTAAAAAAGATTTGTTGCTGTATGATGCCTTGTCACATAGACTAAGGTTTACAGTTACATGACTTACAAATTGCTTTTTGTCATCAGCAATGCACTAGCAGCCATGCATTCCATAGTTCATTTATGCATACTTGAAATGAATACAGGTCACAGTAATGATGCACAAAAATTACAGAATGAGGTACTTAAATCTGCATGGTTCATTGTACTAACCATAAACATGACCAAAGCATACTTTTTTGTGATGTAACTTCTGTATGGACGGTTGATGGCATATGTTTGCCCTTTGTTTACTAATTACTACCTTACTGTTGAAAAACATCATCCTTGTTTTATTCTAGGCCTGCTGTGACATTAATAGAAATTGGACATCCCTTGAGGGCTGATATTATCAGATCATAAGAAGGATTTATTAAGGCTTTTAAAGCAGCACCTTCTTTATGGTATCACCCAGTGTTGTAGGGACTTGATGTTAACCTGAGACAAGCATATTTGGTTAAACTGCGGAAGAGATCACTGGAGGAAATGTTTCCTTTTGTTGCCTGTGCATACTTGGTGAAAGTACTAAAGGGATCATTTGGGGAAATGTTTCATTTTGGTGATTGTGCATACTTGGACATACCACAGAAGGGATCACTTGGGGAAATGTTTCATTTTGGTGATTGTGCATACTTGGACATACCACAGAAGGGATCACTTGGGGAAATGTTTCATTTTGGTGATTGTGCATACTTGGACATACCACAGAAGGGATCAAAATGTTTCATTTTGGTGATTGTGCATACTTGACGTACCACAGAAGGGATCACTTGAAATGTTTCATTCTGGTGATTGTGCATACTTGGACATACCACAGAAGGAAATGTTTCATTTGGTGATTGTGCATCCACAGAAGGGATCACTTGAAATGTTTCATTTTGGTGATTGTGCTACTTGGACATACCACAGAAGGGATCACTTGGGGAAATGTTTCATTTTGGAGATTGTGCATACTTGGACATACCACAGAAGGGATAAATGTTTCATTTTGGTGATTGTGCATACTTGGACATACCACAGAAGGGATCAAATGTTTCATTTTGGTGATTGTGCATACTTGGACATACCACAGAAGGAAATGTTTCATTTTGGTGATTGTGCATACTTGGACATACCACAGAAGGGATCAAATGTTTCATTTTGGTGATTGTGCATACTTGGACATACCACAGAAGGGATCACTAAATGTTTCATTTTGGTGATTGTGCATACTTGGACATACCACAGAAGGGATCACTTGGGGAAATGTTTCATTCTGGTGATTGTGCATACTTGGACATACCACAGAAGGGATCACTTGGGGAAATGTTTCATTCTGGTGATTGTGCATACTTGGACATACCACAGAAGGGATCAAAATGTTTCATTTGGTGATTGTGCATACTTGGACATACCACAGAAGGGATCACTTGGGAAAATGTTTCATTTTGGTGATTGTGCATACTTGGACATACCACAGAAGGGATCACTTGAAATGTTTCATTTTGGTGATTGTGCATACTTGGACGTACCACAGAAGGGATCACTTGAAATGTTTCATTTTGGTGATTGTGCATACTTGGTCATACCACGGAAGGGATCAAAATGTTTCATTTTGGTGATTGTGCATACTTGGACATACCACAGAAGGAAATGTTTCATTTGGTGATTGTGCATACTTGGACATACCACAGAAGGGATCACTTGGGAAATGTTTCATTCTGGTGATTGTGCATACTTGGACATACCACAGAAGGGATCACTTGGGGAAATGTTTCATTTTGGTGATTGTGCATACTTGGACATACCACAGAAGGGATCACTTGGGGAAATGTTTCATTTTGGTGATTGTGCATACTTGGACATACCACAGAAGGGATCACTTGGGGAAATGTTTCATTTTGGTGATTGTGCATACTTGGACATACCACAGAAGGGATCACTTGGGGAAATGTTTCATTTTAGTGTTAGACCATACTTAGTGAAACTACTGAAGGGATCGCTTAAGAAATGTACATTTTCCTTACTCAAAGTCCCCATGCATATCCGATACTAGATGGCAAACCTTAGTTTGTAAGCATTCCAACTAAATTATGCAGAGTTCCCTTCAAGAGTAATCCTTTATTTCCAACACTGCGTATTTATTTTCCCCCACTTTTGTTACTGCACGCCAAATAAAATATAAGATGGGACTTTGTGTTTGCCTATTTCTGACTACAGTCCTGGCAGCCCACTGTAAACTTTATTATGAAGTAGGTAATACACAAACTTTAGCAGTACTACAGCTTGCATATTTACAGCTGCACAATATAAAGTGTATGCATGTTTTCAGTACTATAGTCAGAAATAAGCTGACTAACTGAGCTGAAGGAGAAGTTATCAAGTGTTAAATTAATTATAAAGGCAGAAACTAGAAGTGGACCAAGTACCAACCCTTGTGGTATACTAGTATTAAGGGTGCCTTCTTCAGATAGGGAATTTGTAGGTAAATACATGGAATGTTCTGTGTTCTAAGTATTATTTAAACCTAGTGCATTGCTACCAAAATCTAGTTTGCTTAGTTTATTAAGTAGCTGCAGAAGATGAGGAAGAGCCATTGTACAAGGAAGTAGTGCACTCACCAAATCATTATCTGAATGCATAACTTTTTTTTACCTATCCTCCCTCTTACCACATAGAATTTACATTTGATACAGGACATGCAGGCACAGCAGGAACTGTACTTGTGCAACCTGGCTGTGAAGTTCTCATACAAATATATACACCACCATGCCAGTATAGGTTTTAATACATTTTTAATTTATTTAATAGAAGTTAACAAAAAGTATATGTTATTTCGACCATCGGTGTTACCTTAACGTTCATGGTACAGGGATGGGTGTATCAATTTTACCCATTTATGCCAAACTATTTATGGGCTATTTTGAGAAAATAATGATTTATGATGCCAGCCATAATTTGTACTTGTATGCCATGAGTATGTGGTAGAAGTTTTGGATTATGTTTGGCTTATTTGGACACATGACATTACTGATCTTTATGAATGTATACAATATTTAAATGAAAATAAATAGGGCATAGAATTTACAGCAGAACATCAATTATAATATATTCCTTAACTAGATGACCTTGATGGCATACTTTAGGCCACTTTATACAGCTATTTCATACAAATACTTTGTTAACAGTTTATAGCTGCCACTTACCAAATGTTGTTACAAATATTCCTAAATCTCAATTTATATGAATCAAAAGGATATGTTCACAGAAACAGGAATACTTTCTATTTTCACAAGATTTTGCTTACAGATTTGAAAAGAGCGGTCATAATCCTGAAGATATGCAAAAAGCTAAATCTTCTCTAAAGCTAATGGATGACATGAACTATTAGAATGCAAGGATAAACTGCAAAATAAACCTTATGACTTGTCATTAATAGCAACATTTGCATGTAATAGTGTTAAGTTTAAGAAGTCGCTGGAAAAAGATGGGTACATTCTAACATCTAATAAAGAATTTTTAGGCACTATTTCACAGCAATGTAATTTTACATATAGAGGTAAAACATTAGGAGAGTATACTAATCAGTTCAAAAAAGAGTTACTTAGATCTCCTATCCAACATATATTACAAGGCACAATGTTGGCTGGATGTTCTTCATGTGATCACTGTTCGTTTTGCAAATATGTTATCAAAATGGATTTTTTATGTCATTTAATACCTTAAAATGTTTGATATAAGACATTTAATCAATTGCACAAGTGAACAGATTATTTATTTGGCCATCTGTTCATGTTCTGCTTTTTACGCTTAAGTCATGTACATCAGAAAATTATTGTGATATTATGTTTTATAGGGAGACTAATTCTCTCTTTAAACATATTGTCAGACATCCAACAGCATCGATTACATTTACAGGTATTGAGGGACTAGTACTAGCCTTATCCAGTAAAATATGATGGTAAGAAATATTAGATAATAAAGAAAAAAGTGGATCATTAAACTGGGGGGATTGTTTCTGCCCAAGTTTAATGAACATCTTTAATATGCATGTTTTAATATAGGGCTGGTATTCATGTAATGCTTTGGTTACTTACAGGTTGTTAGACATTCTTGGTTTGTTCACGTTTATTTTAGAACAGAATTAGTTAAATAAATCTACAGAGTTTTGTTTAGTAATACGTATTATTTGCATAATAGTAGACTATATGCACTATGGATATATTTTAACATAAATAGTTGTTTTTTAGAATATTTGGATGGGTAATTGAATACTGACACCTGTTTATTTTATCAGTACTGTTGCACTGTAAGATAGTTTTGATCAGTACGGATTATTTTAATCTGAAAAACATGTCAGAGACATTGAAACAAGTTTACTCTTCTCCATTATGCAACATTCCTGATGGTATCTGAATAAATGTCAGCAATTTTTTTCACAATATATTGCTGGTTGGTAAAATTTTTTTTCTACTGCGGTGCTACATTTGAGTATGGATATTGAACTGTAATTATCTGTGAACACAGTAGAAGCTTGGAAGTTCCATAAGTTAATTTGTGGCAGGAGAATCAGCTTATCTGAATTAATTCTTGCTTTTCCGATCCCAAATAAATCATTTTTTATTCTTTATTAAAAGTATCACTTTCACTGGTTGTATTTTCATCTTCTGGTTTTTCCCGGTTAGGGGTCACCACAGAGGATCACCTGTCCACTCATGATTGGCAGTGGAGTTTTATGGTGTCGAGTTGCCAGCCCAGCGCCCAACCTTCCACGAAAGGCATACATGCCTAGGGCCAATTTAGAGTATACAATCCACCTACAGCATGTCTTTAGAATGTGGGAGGAAACCGGAGCACCCGGAGGAACCCACATGACCACAGGGAGGACATGCAGACTCCACACAGAAGGCACCCCAGCCAAGGATTAAACCACAGAACCTCTTGCTGTGAGGTGGCAATGCTAACCGCTGCACCACCATGGCCACCCACTGGTTGTATCTTACTTATTATATTTATAATCAAGACCTTCTACTTTCTTAATTTTTGTGTTATTATCTTCTATTATGTATCTTCCCACACATACTTCACTGGCATAAAAGAATAATTTTAATTCTTCTGAAATACTTCATCTAATCATATCCTCATAAGTATGGGTATTGATGGGTTTAAGGTTTACCATTATAGTCTTTGTTTTATCTTGATGCATTTTATGCCCCAAAAAATGAAAATGCCTGAAAGGATTCTACAAGACTGAATTGTCCTTTCCTGGCTTTATCCAACATAAAAATATATCATCTGTGTATATTCCTAACTTCTTTTGAGTACTATAACATTGATATTCTTGAATTTGAGAATCTCATATTTGCTTTGCCACAAATCAAATAACAGTGCAAAACAAATAACAGGCATCCCTATCTGGTTCTTCTGTTCAAACACAGCTTGTCAAAGAGGAGCCTTCCTTCCTTAATTATTGCCTCTGACCTTTCATATATATGCCTTAGTGGCCCTCTTATTCTTTTAGGGAATGGAAATGCTACCATTGTCCTACTCATAACATCCCAGCTGCATTGAATACTTTTCACAAAACCACTATGGTTCATATTTTCCAAATTTGATATCAATGTTGCTATTCTGTTAGCTTGTATAGATACAGATTTTATAGTTATGATTTAAAATTGAAATGGGTCTATATGAAGTTGGATCAGACATATATTTATTCTTTTAGGGTAATGCAGCCACCACAGCTTTCTTCCCTTTTAGAATGTTGCTCAACAAGACTTTCCAGATGTTTATCACTTTCTTCCCTCCTAACATCTAATTTTCAGAGGAATGCCATTTGATCCCGGAGACTTCCATGCTGACTAATTATACATCACCATCAACATTTTTATTTTAGCTCTTCCTACCTTCACTATTAATTATTGTTGTTGCCTCATCTTCCTCTAACCTTGCCAAAATTAAGTCATCAATACATATTTCCAATGGTGGTTTTCCTGGTTTTCCCATTTTACTGCTTTATACAAACTTTCATAAAACTTCTGTAATATCTCTAATACCTCTATATGATCTCTTTTCTTGTCATAGACTCTAAGTTTGGCTATGACTCTTTCTACCTTATGTTGTCTAATTCATTGTGCTAAAAGATGTTATAGAAATATAGCTGCTTAAAAGGAACCTTCTTAAATTCATGCATATTATCCAAATACTCTGTGTTTTCCTTTTAACACTCTGCAGTTGCTCTTTTTCTTCAGTGAAATTTCCATTCCCCTTCTTCTGTAAAGCTTAACTTTGTAAGCCTCTGTAAATAGTTGCTGTTACTTCTTTCCCATATCTTTCTCTTTCATTTTTATCATGCTCTCAAATCATATCCGGTACGCATTCCTTAAAGTCCTTGCTTTTTAACAGATAAGTAGGAAAGCATAATTGTTTCATATTTACATAACTATACTGCAGATTTATCATATAGTTTTTATTGTTGTGTGTTCAGATATAGGTACTGGATGGGTCTCAAAGCTTTCAATTAAATATAGATGCTCCTGTGAAATATAATTTCTATCTGATCTAGCCCATTTATTATATCCTCGGGAGTAATATGTAAATTCTGTCTGAGAGTCTGTAACCAAATTCACATCTTCCATATCAAATATTCTGACATATTTCTTCAGAAGCCTAGCAACTTTTTAATTTTCCTTCCTAGGTCACCCTGATACATTATTACTATTGCAAGGCAGGTTCCAGTCCCTCTCCAAAAATAATAATGTCTGTTGAAAGCATATTATATCTCACAAAAGTCTCATATACTCCCTAATAGTAGTTTTAGGTGGACTAGAAATACATAACAGAATAAGTCTTCTCTGTTGCCAATACCCCATTACTATGACAAATCTACCATTCCTGTCTTTCCTCCCTTTTTATCACTATCAGATTCTCGCTCAGAATCAGTATTATTAATATCGTTTTCCTTGGTGATAAACATATATTACTCCTGCGTATTATACAGTTCTTTTGAATGTATGCTGTCAGATTGCATGCAAACACTAGTATCTGGCAGGTTGATCAGGTGTATAGTTGCTTCTTCTCATCTTTACATTAAATGTGCATTCATAAGATAGCACAGGGAAGCAGATGCTAAGTAATGTGGTGACAACGTCATGTCTTTTGTACAGATGTGAAGGTAGAAGGGCGAAGAAAGATAGTAAAGTGAGTAGCAATGGGGAAGAAAAAGATGAAGGAAGAGAAGGAGTAAGTATGCTATAAGTATGTGAGACATTAGGAGACGTGAGGGAGATGAATGCGTGTGAGGGAGAATAATGACTAATTTAGTGAGGAGGAAGAACATTAGGAAGGAGGATGAGCTTAGGGCTCCCACTAATAGCTTGCTGTGCACAGCCTTTCTGCAACATATCTGAGAAGATGAAGATGGGGTGGTCAGGCATAATAATCAATAGGAGACTGGAGATATAACCTTTAAATAAATAATTAGAGCTAGACAGGAGGCTAAGGTGGTTCGAAGCCCATGGTGAGTACATATTTAGTTATTATTTATTTATTTATTTACATTTGGTTACCGGGAAAGTCCGACTGGGCACAGGTCCATTTTCTGCGGAGGCCCGGGGAGAAAAGCTCCACAGAGTCAATCTGAAATACATTTCAATACAATAATGACATATAGTAAGTGAGAGATTAAAGACAGTTCTCATTAAAAGTTAGACAAAAATATATATATATTTGATGTTAAGACAGTAATAATAGGCTACATTTCTAGCTTAAGCATAGTAAATTAGGATTATTAACATTGTGTTCAACTTTTAGAGGTAAATGTTGAAAGGTTCAGGTAGGGAAAGAGAGAAAGAGCACTGAGTGTGGATGAAAGTCTTAGTCGGGGTTTGTCAGTTTAAACAGTAAATGAGTAGAGAGAGGCATGGCTTGCTTGTGGGTTTGGGTGCTATGTTGAGAAAGGCTACAAGGGTGAACTTCGATTAACAGCACTGGATGATTCAGCAGGTCCAGATAAAACTGGAATTGAATGATGCAAGGATGGTTGTAGGTCAAGGTGCCAGTATCCTTGCTCCATGCAACTTTATAAGTGCAATGCCAAATGTCCAGGGGAAAAAATAAATGAGATCTTTTATAAATGGCCAAGAAGAGCTTCAGTATCAGACAGGGTTAAACCTTTAAAAATCTGGAAAAAAGAGATAATGTTGGTACCCTGTTGGATACAAATCAGCAGGTGACTCTTATGGGAAAAAATGAAAAGTCTCCAGATACCACAAGCAAATATTACATGGAATCTGATTATATATGTAAAATGAATGTATTTATGCATATATTGCATATGTAATGCACATGAATGTGTGTGTGTGTGTGTGTGTGTGTGTGTGTGTGTGTGTGTGTGTGTGTGTGTGTGTGTGTGTGTGTGTGTCTGATTGAAGATAGATTGATGTAGATATAGATTTAAACACTTAAAATCTACAGTTTTTATTGAGTGGTTTGTGTTTGTGATCTTGTTACCCTTAAGTTTGAATGTTATTAGGTTGACTGCAGAATATCCCATACGTTTATGTATATCAGGCTGGGTTTAAAGCTCTGTGTTTCTAAAGCATAGCCAAATAATCCACTTATACTGTACTAACAAGGTCAGAAAAGGCCAAGAAATGGTAAGTCTACAGCTAGTAGGGTCATCTGCATACATCTCATGGGCCTCCACTAGAGGAGGTGTATGATATTACACAGTGAAGACGCTAGCTTGGTTGAGTCTTTCTTGCTGTTTTTATATATAAATAACATATTTGGCTATATATATATATATATATATATATATATATATATATATATATATATATAAAATAAAATTGGGTTCCGTGTGTTTGATCATGCATTCATTACATTGATCATTTAGTTAGGAGTTTTATTTTGTTGAAATGCAGGTTCATCACAGTATGCCATCATTTGTTTTGCTGGATCACTACACAATGTGGAGTGAGATTTTGCTCTTTCTCCACTGTTTTGTGATGTCAGACTTGGTATATATAATTAATATTAGGTATGGGGACGTGTAGGGGACTCACTCCCCTGCATAAAATATTGATTTTTTTTTTAATTAACTTTTGACTATTTGTGATCAATGCAATATATGCTGATTTACTGAATTGGTGATGCAGACACACAAAATTATAAAAATTATAAATGTATATATGTGTACATGAACATGTATTGGACCTCAGATAAAAGCTGTGTCAAAAACAATCTATTACTCTGTGCAGATGTATTTTTTTCTGTTATCAGCATGTATATATACCCTTGGTTTATCATTAACAATGTACTCACTTTCCAAACACATCAGAGCTATTAAAATTCCTTAAAGCTTGCAATATTTATACTACTTGCTAAAAAAGTACACAGCACACAGAAAAAAGTGCACTGACACCCCAAAAATATAGTAGCCTACCAATAACAACCTAAAATACAAATGTACTTTTAGGTGCAGATTCAATAGAGCCTACATGGTCCGCTAAGACCACATGCACATCATGGCATGATGAACATATGGTGGTGCATCATTCTGTATTCAGTAAGCAGCTCTAAACTCCATATAAAGCTGTGCAAACACAGTAAACATCTTGGCATGCTAATTACATCATAAGGAGCTAAACTGTATTCTAATCAACCAAGTCAAGATGAAGGAGCTATTCGACAAGCAATCACTTAAACTCAGTGTAGGTTTTCCCTGAGAATTCCAAAACCTATTGGACTACAGCCATGGAAGGTACTTTACACAAAAAGACTGCTAGGGGCTGCAGGTGCTGTTAAACCTGTGTATGTGCAACAGCACAAGTCTATGCTGCTGCTGCTGCAAATAGACCCTGGCCAAAAAGGAGAAGGGTGTTTAGACTAAGTTTAACCTTCCATGGTCTGCATGATGTATAAATTGTAGAGTGCTGCACTACAGATACAGACACATTACAGGAACTCTGCAACCTCTGTCATCCACAACTGAGAACAAGGGGAAACCAAGGGGAACCAGCATCTGTAGAGACTAAGGTATGTGAAGCATTTGCATTTTTTAGCTGCAGTAATCTTTCAGAGGCCAGCAGGGCATATGCTGGAGATATCACAGGCTTCAGCATCCTGGATTCTACATCAGTTCCTGAATGCTATGCAGTATGCAACAACATGCAACTTCTTACATACAAGTTTCTCCACACATCTACAGAAATACCAGGATGACTAGACAATTACAAGAACAAAACTCTTGAAACCCAAGTTGTGATGTGGAAACACATAAATAGTACTTGGCACCCCCCAATCAACCTGGAAATGACAGTTTGTAGAATCCAAGGAATAACACGTGATTCACCTGTTATGTTTCCACACAATTTTCACAAAATGTGCACACATGTACAACACAAAAGTAAATTGTTTACTATTGTTAGGCACTTGTCACTGCGCCCAGCAATTCCCTGGTAGTGTCTATGGGCCATCTTACAAGCATTACACCCATGTGTCATTGACAATGTAGTTCTTTACTCTGACACAGAATAAGATACAAAAGAATGCAAGGTAACCAGTTTTAACAATAAGATTTCTAATGGATGTTAATAAGCCTGTCTGCCTGTGAAAGTTAATGCATGGCAAAAATGCCTATACCAAGAGTGAAGTATAAAAAATGCATACAAATAACAGTTTAATCCCCTAATACATATATATAACAGTTCTCTTCATAACATGTGAACAACTCTAGCATGTACCTGAAAATATAAGCATAACTTAGCAACATCAGAAGCCTTCAATGCAGATAAACATAAAGAAAATATCAATCCTTTGTGTTCTACAAATACACAGGTATTCTCACCTTCAAGTTACCTAGCTACATGGTTACTTTGTTATGGTGTAGACTCATGCCACTGAGCACAGTGAAGATGCAAATAGGGTGTGAACTCATTAGAACTACTTATTATTGGCTATGTGTAGCAGATATAAACATAGTATTGGCACTACCTCAGTGTTTGTTGTTAATGGATTGCAACTGTGAATGGTTAGCGGGAGGGAGAAGGAAGAAACAATTCAGACTCCCTTCCTGCAGTAGGTGTGTCAGTCAGGATACACTTACAAAGTGTAGAAGTAATTGTAGCAAGCTTTGAAATGGAAGTGAGCAGCACACATTTCTCAGTTTCTTTTCACTAATATCCAAACTCCCCTGCCTTTGTTGAAATCTGTACAATATCATTGTTTAATATCTTCATACATCTTAAGGACAATGATGCAAAATGCCTTAAAGGCTACATGTCTGAGATTACTGCTCAGATATGAGAAGAATGAACACAATACAAACAGAAGACAGAGCTGCATTGTTGCAAACAATATTCATAAGTGATTGTGTGATCAGTCATTGTCCTAAATATGTAATTAACCCATGTACAAACAAATGAGAATGTACAAGTGTTATATGTCTTGTTAATACTGTGAATGAAATGGGACTTACTTGTATGCACAATGATTTTCATTTCTGCTGCAAAGCTGTCTCTGTGGAAAAGAGGGATAAGACACCCTTACTTTGTAGGTTCATTGGTGTGAGAGTTCAGGTCCATACCTGTGTAAAAATCTTCCATGCGTACTAACATTTATTTTGTAATGTTGTTTATTTCATATATATTTTTAATATGACTATTTGCATGGCATGTGGCAAAGTGCAAACACAGGAAATGGATAAATACAATAAATATCATGCAATGTACTTCAGTGATAAAAGATACATAAACTACAACTGCAAATTGCCTGTGTGTAGCACATCTGCTAAACATGTTGATCAATGAAATGTATACTATCTGTAGAACACAGTTCAACTCCCACATTTGCCTTTTAAGGATGAAACCTAATAAACACTTCTCACAAAGATAAAACAAGGTGAGCTTTGCTTGTCATATTTGCACATTGCTTAATTTCATGCAAACCTGGACTAATGGCCCACACATGAAGCAGACAGAATGCAGACATTCTCTGTTTCAAAACATTGTTGCATCTTTTGCTTTTCATCGCACAAATGCCCAAGCGGCATTGTGCAGCAGTTAGCAACCTTCCCTAACACGTTCAGGTCTAGAACACCTGAAAACAGGAAGCAGACAGTAGACAATATCAAAAGGGATACATTGTATGGTCTATGGTTTGCCACCATGCAAACATGCAAAGCAGTGTTGCACAGTGGTTAACTCACATACTTAATAATGGATATGAAAATATACAGCTGTTTATTAACTGTTACTGTGGCAGCATGTGTTAGTGTAGGGCTGCAATACAGATGAGCCTGGTTCTAATCTTGCACACACCTAGTTTTATTAATGCTTGTCCACTCAGTTTTAAAAAAAACAAATACAAAAAAATTCAAATATAAAAAAAACAAATACAAAAAAATTCAAATATTATTATAAATGACAATACTTGGTGGTGGTGCTGCAGTAGCATTGTCGCCTCACAGTAAGACATTGTCCTGTTCGATTCTCAGCTAGAGCGTCTTCTGTGTGGAGACATGCGTGAATGGGCGTACCTTCGTTGAAGGTTGTGCGTCATGGCCGGCAACTCGGCACGTAAAAATCTACTGCCAGTCATTAGCAGACTGGAGTTCCGCTGTGGCGACCCCTAACCGGTAAAAGCCGAAAGACACAACAATTATAAATAACAATACTTATGTATAGCAGTGGAGCTCATGTGAATTATATGTGAGAAAGAGGGTCTATTGAATATTATCTCTCTGTAATTATAATCATCTTCTCTGGCCTTGGATGGCCTTCAGACCTCAGTGATACTCATACAGAGATGAATGTATAAACCAGTATACCATGCCAGATAACAAACATACCTGGTTAATCTCTCAGTTTGTCTTGTGTGTGTGTGTGTGTGTGTGTGTGTGTGTGTGTGTGTGTGTATATATATATATATATATATATATATATATATATATATATATATATATATATATATAAACATTAATGAGCATGTTCAATAAACACTTCTTCTATGGCAAAGATGAAAAAATCACCCATGTGGAAGAATATGTTTTGCTTCTAATGCATATGTTTGAATCCCACACAAAAATGTGTCAGGTTATATAATTTATACCCCAATACATGTTTGCAAAGTTAAATTACGTAACAGGTACAACAGCATCCAAACCATAAACTAATGCCAATTGCCACATTACCTTTCTTAGTTCATAAACTGCTTTCCTGTTCTGTTCGACAGTGTTGCACTCCTCCTAACATTGTGCACACATGGTTGGCATGGTTGTTCAGGCTTATGCACTAGTAGTAAATGCAATACCATTAATTGGCAGGAAATTATTTTTAACTATTGCTATTTTTCCTGGTCAAACATGTCTGGTTGTAGAAGGGAAGGTGCCCAATTTAGGGAGAAGAGGTGGGGTGTTGAGGAGTTCAGAATCTTCAATGGACTTCTTGTAAAGTGCCACAGCAGAAGGCTATTGCAGGAAGACTATAACAGCTCCCAGTACAAATCTGAGACATGGAATAGTCTAGCCAATGCTGTCTCCAGTGTGACTGGCATTCCACACACTGGAGAACAGTGTAGGCATCACTATAATGATCTCAAAAGGTGCAATCAGGATACACTCAACCAGTGGCTGGATGACTTTAGGAGTGCTGACATCCCACAGTTATGTAAGTATACAGATACAGAGAATTAAAACAAGCAAGACTGGTAAGCTTAATCCTCTTCTCTTGTTCTCTTATTTTTATTCCACAACCAACCAAGAAATCATGGAAAATAGGAAGGCCCATGCTCAGCATCTAGAGAGACTGAGGGAAGCAAGGGGCATGTATGCAGCACAACGTAACTATTATTTTAACTAAAATATTGCTCTTCTACACAGTAATAGTTGATTAAGCATGCATATCCTAACTGTAAAAGCAAGCATGCATGCTTTAGAATGTAGCACAAGCCAACTGTAGAAATCAAGTCAAATACTGTAATCAAATGTTGTCGGTTCAAATATCACAAGCAACAAATATATAGTAAAATCCTTTAAAATATTACATAATTTAATTTCATCAGAAGTAGCATAAATGCCCTGCTGTTAACTTAATCTGTATAATTTGACCAAGCATATATACAACATATGCACATTGCAAGGATTACTATGAACAATCATTACTTCTACTTTGTAGTTGTTAAGAAGTATACGTAAATAGAAAAGTAGAGATAAATACTTTATTATTGTGACAATGTATTACATGTTACATATGATGGTACTAATTATCTCTTTTTTCACTTACCCCAACCCTTATCTCTCTTTTTTATTTTTCTTTGTGTAGTCAAAATGTTTCCATATCATCCATCACTGACAAATCACAAAATATTTTAAAGCATAGTTTGGTAGGCCAACTCCCCTTGCTCAGCCAGCTCCCAATTCACCAGCTCCTGCACCAACATCCAGCACATCTGGAACCCAACCTGGCAGTACTGCCTCTGCTGCCCCTGCACAACCTAGGCCCTTCACATCAGAGTTATTATTAAAAATAGGCCTAACTAATACTGTAAACTATACTATTTGCTTGGTTTGACTTGTTCATAGGTTGGGGAGAGAGGGAATTTATTCCTATCTTCCTTTTTAAAACTCTAAAACTCTAAAATTGTAAGGTATGTTTCTGGAGTGCAGTGGCAGAAATTATAACACATGGAAATTGTGCAGTATTTCTCCGATTTTTTTCCCTGGTTGGTTGAGAGTTCTGGTTGCTTAAGTTCCAGTTAACTGAGAGGTTACTGCAATATTCTGTACATATTTTCATTTTACACTGTTGAAGAAGTGGATAGCTATGTTTTTTTCCTACTTTCCTCTCACACATTCCTATATTGCTTTCCCATTGTTCTCCCCCCCTGCTTGCCCCCATTTATCCACTTTCCTATCTACCCATTTTAACACCTTTAATCTGGTCAAAAAATAGAATCACACACTACACACAATAAATGAAAAAAATCCAGTGAAGCACTTAACTTTTTGTTCTCTGTGTTTGCATGGAGCTTGGCATCATGCACCAATGCTGAGTGACTGTGAATGGCTCTTCAATGGTGGGGCTACTTCCGCTCACTGCTACTTAAACATGCTGCACTAAGGTTACAAACAGTGGATGTAGAATAAAGAATTATTTCAGTGCATTATAAATACATATTTAAAACTATTAGATACACCTAGATTTGAACCCTGTATCATCTGTGCTCAAAAAGAAATTTCTTAATGCTTTTACACCTGCTGCCACAGAGTCATATTTTATCAATGAAAGAAAGGCTCACATTTGCTCATTGCTTAACTATGTGCAAATGGGGAATGCAGTATAAATTTGTACCTTGCATGTACAAAAATTTTGCCATCGACCTCGCAGGCCAGCTGCTCGGCAGTGCACTATGGCAATGCTTACTGTCCACTTAGTCTTCATTCCATGAAAGTACATGTAAAAATACAAAGGAAAGGCAATTTTAAGGCAAGAACACATATTTACACTGAAGCCACAAGTTACCTGCACCCATGCACCTGAAACTTGGTCGCTCAGTACTTGTTCCTATTCTTCTTTTGGCTTTTCCAGGTTAGGGGTTGCCACAGCAGATCACCTGTCGGCTCATGATTGGCAGTGGAGTTTTACGGTTTCGAGTTGCCAGCCCAGCACCCAACCTTCCACAGAAGGCACACAGACACACGTACTCATGCCTAGAGCCAATTTAGAGTGTCCAATCCGCCTACAGCATGTCTTTGGGATGTGGGAGGAAACCAGAGCACCTGGAGGAAACCCACACAACCACAGGGAGGACATGAAGAGTCCGCATAGAAGGCACCCCAGCCGAGAATCTAACCAGAGAATTTCTTGCTATGAGGTGACAACGCTAACCGCTGCACCACCGTGGCCACCCTAGTACTTGTTTCTGTTATGGAAGATTATTAAGTCTCATGATTATTTTCACAAAATGCATATTAACAGGTAGTTTTTTCACAAATGAGTCAAACAAAGTGTTTTATGATATGTTTATGTCAAAAGAAATATGAAAATTAGATGCATGCTTATGCAAGATATAGTTTCACATAAGTAGTAGCTTTACATTTCAAGTGTCTTACAATTATATTCTTTCTGTTTGTACTGATAGAACGTTGAAGGCAAAGTAATTGCTGAGGGAGTTAAGGGATGTTATGCTATGTTTGTGTTTGAAAATTAGTGAATTGTGTCAGGTAGCCATGGAAACCAGATTAATTAACATTACTCAGGACTTCTCAAGCTGGGGGATGAGTCTTTACCAGGATGTCTGTGAGACAGTGTGTACTGGTACCAAATGTTACAACGTTGCAGGCCAGTAACTCTTAAGCACAGGTGGTCCATGATTTAAAAGGAATATTTGTCAAGTGTTCACATGAAGCTCTAAGCAAGGATCACAAGAGCATAAAATATTTAAAAACTGTCTGATTTGTTAAAAGCTATGTAACATCAGAGTTTTGCATGCATGAAATGAATAAGAAAAGATGTAAAAACTGAAGGTTTTCTTTATTCTTTGAGACTGATATGAACATTTAAGTAGGCAGTCTCCCAGTGCTGTTTATGGAATAAACCAGTACTTTGCACATCCTAAAGCATTATTCTTCACTCAAGACTAAAAGGTAAAACTCTTTGTTATTTATTTGTAAACAACACTACTGAAATAAAAAAAAAGTTTTCTTATATACCATGTACATCTTTATACTGACACTACACATTTAGATTTTCCAGTACTTGTAGTAATATGGACGGCTGCTTGCATATAGTTTGCAAAGCTGTCTTTTTAAGGTATACGTGCACATTGGAAACACAACAGCAAATGCTACACTTTGCACACTTATCAATCCGGTAACATGCAGATCTTTAATATCTTGACAGTTGTACATGGCTAGCCAACCATTTCAGACAGGCCTCCCAACATCTTCTCTCAATCCTCCAGTGCTAATGTCATCCACTATACATTGTCCTGCAGCAGTGTTAAAGTTATACTTGTGCATGGGGTGCTTACATTAAGTACTGAGCTTTCTACTCAGTGTACTTAGGTAGGCATTCTAATCTCACTGCAGTCAACTGGTCTGTGTGTCTGTCCATTGAGTCAGAAGAGCATGACAATGTATCCTGCAGTCATCATTACAATCCAATGAAGTACCGATATTTTGACATTTGTACATGCCTACACATCAATTTCATTCAGGCCTCCCAACATCTTCTCCCAAACATCCAGTGCTGATGACATCTACTATAATTGTCCTGCAGCATTGCAAAAGACAGACTTGTGCTGTGGCACTTGTGTTAAGTACTCAGTTCTCTAGCTGGTGTACCTAGTCAGGTAGGGGTGCTAATCTCACTGCAGTCAACTGGTGTGTGTGTGTGTGTGTGTGTGTGTGTGTGTGTGTGTGTGTGTGTGTGTGTGTGTGTGTGTGTGTGTGTCTGTCTACTCAGAACAGCATAACTATGCATCCTACAGTCATCAGTACCTGATATGATCCCATGGAGTACCAATATTTTGACAGCTGTACATGCCTACACATCCATTTCATAAAGGCCTCCCAACATCTTCTCTCAAACATCCAATGCCAATGTCATCTGATATCAACTGTCCTGCAGCATAGCAAAAGTCTGACTTGTTCTATCTCACTTGCATTAAGTGTTGTGATTTGTAAATAGGTAGTTTGGGATTCTATCTTCACTGCAGTCAATTGATATGTCAATGTGTGTGTGTGTTCACTTGGTTGACATTCAAGAGAGCATTTTACACCAGAATGTCAGATACTGCTATTACCATCTTCTTCTCACCAGATGTCATTAGTTATAAAGTGTTATTGGTCACTGTAAAAGTCAGACTTTCTCTTGTGTTACGTGCTGTGCTTAGTAAATAGGTAAGCAGGGGTTCCATTCTTACTACAATCAACTGTGTGTGCAATCAACACTCACTATGGTGATAATTTTAGAATGATATGTGAATCCATAGCTACGTCAATCTATACTCCGAACATCTTATTGTAGCTTACACTGATGACATAATCTTATATAACATGCACTCTTACAGTATTCAAGACAAACCTGTGCTGTGGCAGTAAACTACTTTACCTACACATATAGGGTTTCTAATCTGACAGCAGGTGACTAGCGTGTCTGTACATACACCTAGCACTTTTGAGACAATTTTGCACAAGGACGTGACTGCATATCCATGTCCTACACTCCTCCCAACATGTTCTCTTCAGCATTCACTGATGCTATTATATTTCATAAAGTGCAATGTGACAGTGTGATATTGCACGGCATTCATATTCTATACCTACATAGGTGTAATGGTCAAATCAAACCCAGTCTGCTGTGTGTGTGTGTGTGTGCGTGTGTGTGTGTGTGTGTGTGTGTGTGTGGTTAGTGGTACATTATGTACATTGTATAATCTTTGGAATTTTTTTTCATTGTACTTCCCCTTGGAAAATGTTTCACATAGCCCCATGCATCCACCATTCTCCTTTTTCAACTGGTCACATGACATCCTTCCTGCAGAGGAATGAAGGATGTCCTCATGTTAAATATGCATACACACATCATGAAGCAGAGTCCTTCCATGAGCCCCTGCAAGCCATCTCAAGACCACTGCATGTGTGTTTGTTCATTTTATCATGGTGTGGACACATGTTCCATGTGGACAGTGGCAGGATGTGATGCAATCAAATAAGTATACACATACTCACAACAGGCTTACTGTCTTCCATAGATACAGGGATTTTTTACAGGGTATAATAATAGCTAGGATTTCATGTGATGTGGACCATTAGCCTAATAATATCCTATGGCACTATGAATGCTTGACATGCCAATGTTGCTGTCACTGACGTACTATATTGAGGTGTAGATGTACAGTATGTCTGCAAGAGAGTCTTATAATCTGTGATGTGAGCTAATGCATTTGTGGCCATTGATGTCATTGCATTAGATGCTCCTTCTACGTATAACAGCTGTAGTAATATACCTCTTGAGAACTGTTGACATGGAATGATAAACTGCTATATATTTTGTTGTCATATTAGGACGTGTTTTTATAGTAGAGCAGATCAACTTCTCCACAGTTCACATTCCATCACAGTGACACTTGCAGTAGGGCACAGGTGTGCATGTGTCTACATACCATCATTAAATGTTCTGTGACTGACAATAACTATGAATTCATATTGACTGCATGGTCACATAAGTCTTGTCTCGTATACATGGTTGTTATGCTGTGATATACACAACCAGTGTATCACATCTTTTGATACAATTGCAACCTTGTGGAATTCATTGTATGTGCAGATTTGTTGCAACACCCAAAATTATTGTAGTGGTCAGCAGCACCATTGTGTGACAGGTCTATATCACGACGTTGAAATGTTGTATTATAGAACACCTGATGATCGACTAGTATTCATCAAAACTCATTTGCATGAATTGATTCATACTTACAGGGCAAAGATGTAGTTGACCAAGTACACAATGTTGCCCTTTCCTCCACTGTAGTGCAACATGGGTGGGTTTGTTTTAGGTTTAGTTCATTCCATTGTATTGCGGGCAAGTGTTTGTTTGCCCTGTAAGTATTCATTGATTCAAGGAAATGCATTTCTATGAATACTGATTGATCTTTAGGTGTTCGATAGTATGACATTTTGACATCATAATATAGACCCTTTTGTGACTATTAGCATTTGTGTCAGGCAATGGTCTGCATCAGCCACAAACAACTGATCTCTAATGTCTCCTAATATGATATCAAGCCACTCAAACACAGGTTGCCCCTGAAACACATATAGGCATATGTTGCACAAGTAATTTAAGTATGTAACATTGGTACAGCTGTATGACTGTGTGCATAGCAACAGTGTGTGGAATGTGATGACTGACCAAAGCTGTATGGAGGTCTTATCACAAATCATTTATTCCAATACATATGAAATGTTAAGTGAAATGCACAACTAAGCACAGCTGTATCTATGTGTGGATGTCAGCAGACATACCCACCCAGAGGACATAAACAATCTGCTAGCTGACAGTTTGTCTCACATGTCACCACCCTGCCACCACTGTCCATCAGCCAAAGTATACATGTAAACATTACTCAGTTTTTATTCTCAGCAGGGCAGCACATCTGTGTGCTCTCTATGGCTAATAAAACAAAAGCAGTGGGCCCTGACAACATCACAGTTTGCCTATAGTGTGACTTAAAACTTGACCTACCAGACAAAGTTGGATCCATACATCAACACAGCCTCCAAATCGCCTACATTCCCATAGAAGGGTGGACAGCAACATGCATCCTTCTGACTCGGGGGGTGCGGATCAATGTGTGTGTGTACAACTTTAAGAAGCTTTATAGGGGCTTGCACAAGTGTATAAATACTGAGCACGTGCAAGCCTGAATGTCATTTTGTAGTAAGCAGTTAAGATGTAAGCATGTGTGTCTGTGTATTCTGTCAGTTAATCAGTTTATTTATATTTTGTAAAGCTGCTATCCATCCTAATGTGTTTCTATGTAATAAAGCAGATAAACGAACTTCCCCACCTGTTCGTCATCTATACTAGAGAGGGACGAGCGACATGGTGTCAGACGAGGCATCTCTAAAAGGACATGTGGCCAGAAGGGGATCCAGATTCTTCAGTTTGAGACTGAGAGGCACTCAGTTAACACTGGAGGAAGATATAGCAGTGAATTATCCCTACATCCCATAAAACTCGCAAAACAGGTCACAAATGATTTCAGGCATTAAAACTTGCTCAAGCTATTTCTTATTCACAAAATATGAAATGAGGCATTCAGAATGCTCTAAACAAATTTCTAAGTAACAGAAATATTCAATATTATGATATATTAACAGAAATATTTGAAATAACTAAGGAACATTTTTAAAATAAAGTCTGAATCTCCTAAAAGAATAAAATAAGGGAAACAAACCACATTTTTTTCACTAAGCACTACTTTTTCACATTAATCAAAGTTATTCAAGTTGTCTGTAGTGTATGAAGTGTTATCATGTTTGTGTGGTATTACAGTAAAGTTATTTCACAAAATACAGCCATTAAAGAGCATATTTTGCAAAGTACAGTATTTCAAAGAGTTTATTGTGCATTTGAATGTTTTACAAGCTGCTGTACGTGCTTCTTTGTATATAATTCCAAGGGCCATATTTTCAGTGTATACCCAAGCACACAATTTGTTGGCATGGCAGATGGATTATGAAAACCAATTCCACTTGTGTTTGATAATAATATTACAGAGAACTGGAGAGTGAGCAAAAGTACAATATTTTCATAAAGGCTGCATTTTCTGATAAAGATGACCATACAAAGGCATCTATTCTGCTTAATTTAGCTGGTTCAGAAGCCATAGAAAGGGAGCATTCATTTGTGAATGCACCTGCTGTCTTTGCAGGAGAGCGGGAACCGTCATATAGGTGTATCAGCTGAGTCAAGGGAGGACAAGTGCTTAAAACATAAATTTAGAGAAATATGTAACCCCCAAATGAATGTTATAATGGAAAGGCACTTATTTTATACAAAGGATCAAAATATTTGATGAAATTTGTGCAGCATATATAACTGACTTGAGAACACAGCTAAAATGTGCAGATTTTTTGATTTAAGGAGTGAGTTGATAAAAGACAGACTTATGTGTGGTATTAAAGATGATGCTGTGAGAAAGATTTTGCTTCTTGATAGTGATTTAACTTTGAATAAGGCCATTGAGATTTGTCAGATATATGAGACTACAGAAAAGCATGCAAATATGCTTACAAATGAGAGGTGCATGCTTCCAGTAACTTCTAAAGCTCATGTTGATAGTATGCAGCACGTGCTTAACAGACTCAGGCCCAAGCACATGGTTGCAACTGCAAACCCTGCAATACTCACAAGGAAACCCTGTAGTAGCTTTCTAGCAAGTTCCAAGGCATGCTCTGGTAACTGCATAGTTTCAGTGAAGCATACGAGTGAGTCAGCAAACTCAAAGCATGCCACCCACCCAGTTTCGTAGCCAACTGTCAGAATTGTGGAGGAAGTCATGAGCCTAAAGGGGAGGGATATTTGGTTTTTGGTCAGCAATGCCACAGGTGCAATAAGTGTAATAATTTCAAAAGGTTTTGTAAATCAAAGTGCACACATTCTTTTATTAAAAGGAAACATTCAAAAAAGAAAGTTGATCATTTAGAAAGCTGGTACCCTACTTGTTATGCTGTTGGTGTGTCAGTGCATTATGAAACAGTCAATGCAGTAGATATATGGGCATAGCCGGCCTTAGGCATAGGCCAACTAGGCGGACGCCTAGGGCGCCACTGTAGCAGGGGCACTTTTCAAGTATTTATTTGGTGTAGGTAGACCAGAATGGGGGATTTGGGTGGTGTGGGGGGGGGGCGCCATGGAGCCCTTTTGCCTAGGACACCAGCTGACCTAAGGCTGCTGCTGTATATGGGCAAAGAATGAAGTATTTTGTACTGGTCATGGTTGGAACACCACCAAAGAGCATTTGATGTCCTGAAACACTGAAGAGTTGGACTTTACTCATGTTACAAGTAGTCCTGAGTACCCACAGTCAAATGGTTTGGCAGAATGTGCAGTTCAAAGTGTGAAACAGTTATGTGAGACGTCGAAACAAGACAATAGTGATGTTTTCTGAATCTCTTGAATCTCAGAAATATTCCTCATGATAAACATCTTGGTTCACCTGCCCAGATACTTCTGTCAAGACAAACAAGAACTGCATCACCAATGAGCAGTAGTTTGTTGATGCGAAGTGCTAAGAATAACAGATTTGTGAATGCCCATCTGTTAAAGAAACACCTAGCCCAGAATTCTTATTATGACAAGTCCAGCAAAACACTCAATCCATTACGTGAAGGAGAGACAGTGAGAATGCAAACATCCAAAGGTTATGATCGGATTGGAGTCATAAAGAGTATTTGCCCAGATCAGAGATCATACATTGTGGAATCACAAGGAGCAGAGTTTAGGTGGAATCAGAAACATTTGATGACGGTGTCCGAGCCTGTACCACAGCACTTAGCCTGTGAGAAAGACTCTTTATCTCAGAGTGAGTTGTACAGCATTCCAATTCCTGAGGATGTTCCAGTAAATATCCCTGTTCCTGAGATGAAGCCTGAAGTTCCTGATAAGAATTGTTCACCAAAGACTGTCCCTGTTGGTAAATCCAGTTCTGAATACTATGTTACTAGATCAGGTTATATTTCCAGACCATATTACAGATACACAGCAACTTGGACATGAACATTGTGTTTGTTTCTAATGTCTATACATTATTGCATGTCTTGTTCTAATGTCATTTTACTGAAGACAATCTATTTAAGAGGGAGGATGTAGATCAGTGTGGATGTATGTGTACAACTTTAAGAAGCTTTCTAGTGGCTTGCACAAATGTATAAATCCTGAGCATGTGCGTGCCTGACTGTCATTTTGTAGTAAGCAGTTGAGATGTAAGCATGTGTGTCTGTGTAGTCTGTCAGTTAATCACGTCATTTATATTTTGTAAAGCTGCTATCCATCCTGATGTGTTTCTGTGTAATAAAGCATATGAACAAACTACCCCACCTGTTCGTCATCTATACTAGACAGGGATGAGCGACAGGGGGACCATTGCCTGATGCATGGATTTATAGACCAATTGTGACTCTTCTCATATGTGATGTAGGCCAAGAGCCATCATGGACACAGGTAATATCCCTACCATGTACTAAATCCACATTTGATTTGTTCAGGCTACATCATGTCTGTTACATCTGTTCACTGTCTTCAGAAAGCTTAACAAAGTCATGCATGATGATAACGCTATCTTCCTGTGTAACTTGAACTGGCCAAGACATTTGACACAAATTAACAGTCAGGTATTACACAGAAACTGTCATAAGTGGTCATAAACACCTACAGCACCAAATGGGTAGACAACTGGGGCACATCAAGAAAGAGTAATATTTTGCAGTGTGTGAAGTCGCCTCTGTCTAGAATCCAGTGACCAGGTCCATACATCAGGGTTCTGTAGTAGGCCCTTTCTAGTTCATTATTTAAGTGTCAGACATCAAAACTGACTTACATGTCCTGTCTCCAACAAGTTTTGTGGAGGACTGCAAATTGTGGGTGATCGTTGAATCTAAGTGTGGTATTGGTATAATACATACAGTATCAACACACACACAGGATTGATGCCACAGCAATGGGAATATGGTAGAATAAGGAAACTCATGGAGGGATTAGTTCCATTATGAATACAAATACACAAGATAATTACAATATGGACAACAGACTCCTGAGAGTAGTCCAAGTGGTATGCACACCTGTGAACTAGCCAGGATTGCTCGTTATTTCTAATACAGGTGAAACTGTGTCCCTCTAAACACCTCCAACAGATGTTACAGTTTGAGGGAGGTGTGCTTTATTCCCCTCTGAGATTGCTGACAAATCATAATAGTTTTACAAGTGTGTTCTTGCAGAACCATCTATGATAACTCACAATCACATATGTTATGTGGACAACATGGGATTACTGGTGGTATTATTCTGATATTGTCCCTGATTGTGTGTGCTACTGTCTATTGTTGTCCACGTGCCTGTTACTATGTGTCCCACTTGGTTGAGACCTGTGCTGACATTACATTCATATTCAGGCAACTCATTTTATGCAGCTTCACAATATGTACATAACCCCTATTGTATATACTACCCCTGATACATGTCCTGTCCAATGTTCATGTCAGGATGCTTATATCGCACAGTATCCACTCCATTCACATCACCTTGTGTGACAGTCATATAATATGCAATAACTGTGCAGTCCACACTGTATCATGTTGATATGTGATTAGTATTCATGCTACAACTGCCTTCATTGATATGTCCTCGTCTGCTGTACATTATCATGTTTCACCTATCCTTTCCCCTGCGTTCATTCTTACATGTCATCTGTGTGTCCTTTTTCAATGCACGCACTTCCCCTGACTATTTATTTATAATGAAAAAAAAATATATATATATATATATATATATATGTATATATATATATATATATATATATATATATATATATATATATATATAAAAGCTACCCCAACTGCTAAAATAGACTCACAAAACAAAGCAGTAATCCAGAAATAAGTATAAGTAAGTCAAACCACCATGGTCCAGCCAAATAAATGTCCAGAAGATATGTAAAACAGCAAACAGTTTATTGGAAAAGGGTTAGCGCTTTCGCGGGGTTACCGTTTCATCAGACCAAATACAAAATGAAAATAAAAACCACATTTTTAAAAAAGTACTCAACCAATCAGTAAGAAACAATTAAAACTTAACCAAATAAAAGACAAAAGAGTACTTTTTTAAAACTGTGATTTTTATTTTCATTTTTTATTTGGTCTGATGAAGCGGTAAATAAATAAAAAATGATAAGAATAACATTAATCATGTCTTGCCAATCAGAAAACAACGATTACTATCTCTGGCCTTATTCTAACTTTCTTCACTAACTTTGGTATACTGAAAAGCATGGTGGGAAATTATATGGCAAAATTCCTAATCTCCTGGACACTCACAGTGAAGTTGAAGGAGGCATTATCCTAAGGCATATTGGCCACTAAAAAACTTTATACTCTACACAGGTCAATTATGGTAAACTTTTTTTCTTATTTAGACAAGAAATTAATTCTCAAAATAGCATGGATAAATCTACCTATCAAAGCAGGAAAGCACAATCAGATTTGATAATGGTTACTCTTCGAGATCATGATAAAAGAAGGGCTTGTTGACTATTGAAAGCATTAAAACAAAATGTCATAAAACCTCCTACCCTATTAGCTTGAAAATGCTACTGAATTTTGGACCAAAAATTTTAGTTCAGTAGAAGAAGTTATACCATATAATCAGCAAAATAAAACAAAACTCAGAAGATATGCAACTGGAAATTGCTGTAGCTTCAAAAAGACAAAAAGTAACTTTCTATATAAGATAATTTATTAAAATGATTTACTTGTTTGCTAATTTACTACCACACAGGTAATGCTTATCTTTATGGTAATGCATTACACTAGTCAATTTTACATAGATACCTCTAAATAAAATTAATAATTACACTGGTAAAGTCAGCTGGAAAACAGGAAAACTAAATACTGATAGATGACTTTTGAAATTATGTTAAATGATGTGCATAAAAGATAAGTCAGTCTCTATTTAATTATAAAGAGTTCTTCAATCTCTAAATTATTTTAATTAAACAGTACATTCTGTGTAGTTTTTAAATAGTAAAATGCTTAAACACTAATGAAAGGCCAATGCATTAATTCATTTATTTATTCTTTGTTGATCAGGATAGGCCCACACTAGTCTAGTGGACTCATTTCAGGAAAGACTCAAGTTGATATTTATACTACTAGGAGAATTTGACCAGGGCAAGCAAACAGTGGAGTTATTATGGATTCAGAGAGAGAGCTTTTCAGCATGAACTATTTGCAGAGATGGGGTGAGGAAAAAAATGTGATAGATCAAAATTGTATTAACACCTTCTATTCAGAAGGGTTGTGGGATGATCTACTGAAATAAATGATTGCCCATAATGAGACAGAAAATGGTAGAGATGTGTTTTAGGAAGAAATAATGGAAAGAATGCAAAAGGATGAAATGGAGATGATTTCAAGGGAGATGGACAGTGCATAACTAAATAAGGAAAAGGAAGTGTATCCTAACATGGCTGCAGGAGGAGCTGAAAAAAGAGAGTAGTGAGAAAAGCACACAAAGAAGGAAATAATCAGAATTAAACTGGAAAAACTGATATTTGGGGCAATGTTATTGCACCACTGGGGATTGAAGCTTATGAGGTAAGGGCATTCATTCAGGTAAGTAAAGAGACATTTTATGGAAAAATAAATGAAATATGGGTATAAAGAGGTGTGTGTGAATCACAGTGATGTTTAGGAATGAACCTGGTTTGGAGAAGTTTTTGTGTGAATAAGTAAAAAGGAAAACAACAGCCCTTGGATCTTGTATGTTATAAAGCATTCAATGCAGAAACTAAAAAGAAAATTCATGTGCAATTTCAGAAAGATGTTGAAAAAACAATGCTAAAAAACATTTTGAAGTAATGCGTGGTAATGTAATGGACATTGTGAAAGTGTATGATAAGATGGGCTTTATGGATGGGGGGATGGGAATGTGCTAAATGAAAAGACTGTGCATATACCAAGTACTATAAGTACTGATGAGAACAGGGGTTTTGTGAAATATCGAGGCCAACCTAAGATACTTTTTTTTTTTTTAAAATAAGGACAGTTGACTGATAGTGTTTTCTGTGTGGGGAAATGGGACGTGAATCAAAAAGATGTGAAGGAAAACGTTATAGATGTTACCAGACTGCGCATTTATGGATAGACTGAAAAAGGAAAGGAATTAAATGTTCATGCAAATAAAGAATAAACAATTGTACAGGGAGTAGTATATCAAAAGAAACAGAATAAGATGTAATACTAAAAAGAAAGGGAAAGGTAGATGTAGAATTAAAAGAAAAAGGAAAAGAAAAGGAAGATGACAGTTCAGAAGTAAGTGATGAAGAAGATATAAGTTGGAAAAATAGTAAAAAGTATAGTAAAAAGTAAAATAAAAACTCTATTAAAAAAGATCAAAAGACGGAGAAAGAAAATTTAAAGTGGTAAGTATGAAAGAAAGGAAATGAGTGACTGCAAAATAGTCACCTTAAATGTGAATAGCATTATGAATGATGTTAGAAGAATGATGATGTATCAATGGTGGATAAAATGAAAGCAGATTGATATCAGTTCTATAAACAGTGAAAAAAGAAAGTAGCATTGTAATGCAGTGGAAAAATAGAATAGAATCTGGGTATAGAAAGGTGTGTGGGGATTATGGTGATGTTTAGGAATGAAAATGTTGTAATTTTAGATTATCTCATTGGTAAGGCCAGGAGAATATCTGTGACTGATATTCAGTTAGAAGGAGAGTTAGGCTGTTGTGATACATGCATGTACAGCAAAGAAAGAGTAGAATTGTTTGATTTGGTAATACTTTATGTTATAGTCAATTTGAATATTACTTGTGATGGGGATTTTAACTGTACAGTAAGAAAAGAAGTAAGTAAAACTAGCAAGAATTTCAGAAATTCAGGGAAATTTTAAATTTGGGTGGTTTAAATATAGGAAGAAAAGAGAATTTACATCTGAAAAGATGTGAATTAAAAATGGAGATAGATTACATTTTTTTCATAATTTTTTGTTGAAAGGGAAGGGAGAATTGTAGAAGTAGGTTTCTCAGATCACATGGCAGCATGGGCCTTAGCTTTGGTAAAGCAAAACAATCCTGGGGATTCAATAAACGCAGTGTAGGCTTAGTGTGAAGCATACATGGACTTTTGTGTTAGTGTGATGAACAGCAGTGCTAATTGCTTATGCATGCCATGCACAAATACCAACAACAGTGTTGCCAGCCAGGAAACCGTGTATATATATATATATATATATATATATATATATATATATATATATAATGTATAGAATCTTGAGAACAGAGTACTTAATGCTACTGCCAAAGAATGAGTTTGTCTTGAATACTGTAAGAGTGTTTTGTTATACAGGATGACATCATCAGTGTATGTTACAAGAAGATGTTTTGAAGAGTGCTTGACATAGCTGTAGACTCACATTCCATTCTAAAATTGTCACCTTACTGATTGTTGAATGCACACAAAAAACAGCTGACTGCAGTGAGACTAGCACTGCTACCGAACTATCTAGCACAGTACTTGACACATGTGCCACAGCAGAAGTCTAGCTTTTATAGCCTCAAATCAACATTGTCTGTTGACAAGAAGATGGTAGCAGGAGTGTCTCACATGCTGTTCTAAAATGGTCTTTTGAACATGAACCAACTGAACACAAGCACACACACATACCAGTTAACCACAGTGAGAGTAGAACCCCTACCTATCTATACAGCACAGTACTTAATGCAAGCACGAAATCACAAGTCTGGCTTTTATAGTATCAGACAACACTTTATAGCTGATGACATTGGCAGTGTATGTCATGAGGCATGTATGAAAGCGATGTGTAGGCATGTACGACTATAAAAATATTTGTTGTCCCTGGAAATGGATTACTGACAGTAGGATACAGACTCATGCTGTTCTAACTGCACATACACACACACACACACACACACACACACACACACACACACACACACACACACACACACACACACACACCAGTTGACTGCAGTGAGATTAGTACCCCTAGTTACACCAGCTAGAGAATTCAATACTTAACGCAATTACCTTGGTAAAAATCTGACATTTACACTACTGCTGGACAATTTATAGTGGATGGCATCCTCATTGTATGTTTGGGAGATGCTGGGAGGTCTGTATGAAATGGTTTGGTCAGCATGTACAACTGTCAAGATATTAGTTCTGCATCTGACTGGATTGATGATAGTAGGATACAGACTATTGTCTGTCAGACTATACACACATACTTACACACACATACAGACAAACATAATGTGGCTGTTGTTGTAATTTAATACACATGCAAGTATTTTGTTCCTGTCTTCTAAACACATCAGTTAATGACTGCAACACCCCTGAAATATGATAGTGGTTGTTATATATAATACCATCATCATTATCTGATGTGCGTAACATTTCCTGTTATGATAGTAATGTGCAAAATGTGGATTTTGTATTTCCTGTTGTGTTTCCAATGTGCAGGTATACTTTAAAAGACAGTTTTTCAAACTAGATGCAAAAAGCTGTCAGGAATGCATGTAGCAAACCTGAGACAAATGCATCTGTTTTTCAGTAAGGTTGTATACTTTACATATTTATTGTCAAATACAGAGACACACATTTTTGTGATCAGCATGGATGTAACTGTATATATCTATATATATATATATATATATATATATATATATATATATATATATATATATATATATATATATACAGTGTTCATATCTGTGAAGAATTGCTTTCCACACTAATAAATGTTTAAGACAATCTGAATGTCTATTGTCAGTATAAAGGTTTAGATGATGTAACAATACAGTTATGCTACTTATTCCTGTAGTGTAGTTGACATTTGGAAATTCATACTGACATACCAATTTTCAAGTATATGGGTACAGGGCACACATGACTCAGCGTAAATATATGTTCAGTCAGTAAAAAGTGTTTTTACATGGATTTAATGAGATGAAGACTAACTGGGCAATAAACAATATACATGCTAAGCAGCACTTTCCATAGTGCACACCAAGCAGCTGGTTTATGCAATCGATGGAAACCTGTTTGCGTGTGTGAGATACAAATTTAGGTTCATAGGTAGATACTGGGCTACTGGCCCAAGGGCCTATGTAAGCCTAGCCAGCAAGGTTCCCTGGCTTACGCCACCCAAGACAATTATTTTCCTCTGCCACTGTCGAGCAGAGACACAGAAGTGATCCCTGGGGTGCATTTCCTATTTCCCATCCATTCATCAAGATTTTTCTTCAAGAGTGCTAATAAAGAACTTTGCTTGACATAGATGGGTAGCCTGTTCTAGAGTATGGGAAGTCTCTGGGACAGGAATCTATCCCTCCAGCATGTCCTGTTTGTTGTGGTGACAAGGTTTAGGTCCCTAGAGCATGTAGCTCGGAGGGATTGGGATTTCTTTAGGTGTAGCATGTCCAACAGCTCTGGGTTTGACATAGCTTTATATGTTAGGCAGAGATCACCTTGGAGCAGGCGATATGCTACGGAGTAAAGCTGGAGTTTTTTGAGGGAGTCAGTGTAGGGCATTTGTTTGAGGCCAGTAATTCTCTTTGTGAGGTACTTCTGTGGCCTTTCCAGCTGCTGCAGATGTCTTGTGAGGTACATTCCAAAAGGGGCGTTGTACTCTATAATTGTTCTAATGAGTGTCAAGTAGAGGGGAACAATTACCTCTTTTTTCCTGGATGAGAACCCTTTTATGATGAGATGTGCCACATAGAAGGACTTCATGACTACTGTGGCGATGTGACTATCAAAGGAGAGACTACTGTCCACCTGGGTCCCAAGGTGTCTTTTCACACATTCGGTGTTAAGTAGATTGCTGCCTATGTGGTAGTTTATGGATGCAGGGTTTTTACCAAAGGGGATGACACTGCACTTTTTGGCATTGAGCTTGAGGCCATGGCTCTGACAACAGGCATTTGTCTCAGTGAGGCCCTTCTGTAGGATGTCCACATCATTTGGGGACTTGACTATGGCTCCTAGTTTGCAGTCATCTGTGAACTTCATTAGCCAGAGGCCTTCTGTGTTAGCCTGTACTTCAGAGAAGTAGATACCAAACAGGAGAGGTCCCAGGATGGAACCCTGTGGTACTCCACTTGTCACTGCTTTGAGGTCAGATTTGGAGTCTGCAATTTTTACAGTGTGGCTTCTGTCAGTGAGCCAGCTGGCAGCCCATCTTGTGACGTAGGGATTTATACCTAGTTTAGTGAGTTTAGCTATAATTCCAGAATGGGGAATGGTGTTGAAAGCCTTGGCGAGGTCAAGATAGGCTGTGTGAATCACCTTACCCTCATCTACAGCTTTGGTGACTGCTTCAAAAAAGTCGATCAGGTTCAGGAGGCATGATCTGCCTTTCACAAACCCAAACTGGGTGGGATCCTGAGTTTGGAGGTTACCCATGTCTTTGTTTATGAGTTCCATGATGATATGTTCCATGGCCTTGCAGACCAGGCTCGTCAGGTCGATAGTTCCCGGGATCAGTGGTGGCCCCCCCTTTGTGGAGTGGGATAACTGTTGCTGTGTGCCATTCAGTGGGCACAAAGCCTGATGTGAGGCAATTATTAAACATGGTGCTTAAGTGGGGAGCCAGTTCATTCTGAAGTTCATGTAAAACGCAGCCTGGGTTGTTGTCGTCCGGTCCCATGGATGCTGTGTTTTTGGCTTTAGAGAGTTCAGCCTTTACCTGTGTAGTTGTGATTACAGGGACTCTGCATTCTTCTTGTATAGATATGTGCCCTTTAGGGGGTGGGGAGGTAAAGTTGGCACTGAACCTATCTGCCAGGATGTTGGCAATATCAGTTGGTTCTGTAATTTTCATGCTGTTGTGCTGTAACTCAGAGCAGATCTGGGTGTTGCCATCGAGATTCTTGACATAGCTATAGAATGCTTTGTGGTTGTCCTTAGAATTAGTGGTGATTTTGTTTTCATAGCTAGCTTTGGAGGAAGGGATCTCAGCTTCTTACTGAGGCTGACCAGGGAGCTCCTCCACTCATGGGATTTTACTCTCTTTTGCAACAGTTTCTTCCTTCTGTTGTACAGTTTGTTTATGGCAGGGGACGACCAGATTGGCTTCCTTTTTTGGAGGATAGCATCTTGGTTCTGTTTGGGATAGCATGATCCATGGACTCGTGTAAGTGCTTATAGAGTGCATTTGTGTAGGATTCAGCAGTTGTAACTGTATTGTCCATCTGCATGGGTGTCATGAAGTTCACCACTTCTGTCTTAAGAAGCATGAAGTTGGCTTTGGAGAATTTTTTTACAGTGGTTTCCTTAATGGGGGGGTGGGGGTGGGGGTGGGATGTGGATATGAAGGGTGATTAGCTTATGGTCAAGATCATACCAACGAGGAGTTGACTTCAGGTGTGGAACACCGGTCACTCATGTTGGTAATGTCTAGGTCTAGGATATTGTTGCCCCTGGTGGGAGTGTGGATAAGCTGATCCAGGGCATTGGAGTTTATGAATTCCAGAAAGCATTTAGCTAAGGAGTAGGTACACGAGTAGTTTTCCCAGTTAATGGTGGGGTAGTTGAAGTCGCCCATTATTAGGGTGTTTGGTTGAACCCTAATATTTTCCGGTACATCAAGAAAAGAGGAGTAGGAATCCTGGGGCATGGTGGGGGATCCGTAGCAAGCTACAATTTGGATTGCACTTTTGCCCAGAGTTAGTTGCACTTGGATAACCTTGGATGCATTATGCTGAGCAATTAGCCTGGAGGTGTGGATATCCTTAATGAATATGGACACACCTCCACCTTTGGTGTTTCGGTCCAGGTTACATGGCCGAAAAGTGCGTTATGAGTTATAGCCTGGTAGTGTAGGGGTGCTCTCTGGAGCCTTGAACCAGGTCTCAGTCACTGCACAGGTATTGATGTTCTCCATTTTAAGGAGTGCCTTGAGTGAGTGCATTTTGAGATTTAGACTTCTAGCATTGAGTAGCATTATCCTCAGTTTTTGCTTGCCTGTTCCTGTTACGGTGGTGAATTTGTTATTTGTACCTTGCCTAAAAAAGGCACTATAGGGGCAGCAAGAGCCTTAGCCAGTATCCAGAATCCCAGGGATGACAGGTGCAGGCCATCTGTGGCAAAGCATTGTGGTCTGACAACCATGTCATCCCAAGCAGACAGATACTGGATCCCCTTAGAATGACACCAGAAGCTTAACCAATTGTTGAAGTCAATCATTTTGTCCTTGTACTGCGGTATCATTCTGGGTGATGGCAGAATGCTCCTCAGGGCTAGGGTCATACCTGTGTGGGCTACAAGATCGGAGAGCTCTTCCATGTCTCTTTTCATGTAGTCCAGGGAGTTACGTCTCAGGTCATTCACACCAACATGGACAATGACTGAGTCATATTTATACTTGTTGTGGAGTGACCTGAGTGTGTGGGTTTTGTGGCGGATCATGGCACTTGACAGGCAGCTGACAGTAACCTTCTCCTTGTTTAGCCTGGTGAGTGGGACATCAGTGTGCCTGACTACAGAGTCACCTATGACTAGTGTGTTGGGTATGTTGTTTTGCCTTATTGACTGTGGTTGAGTGGCACACTGAGTCTGTGGGCTATGTGTCATTTGGGTTGTGTTGAGGGATGGAGGTTGCTTGCGTTTCTGCTTTGGAGGTCTCTGATGCTTAGACAGATTATTACTGAGAGCCTCCACGGATGTTTTTATGTTACTATGTGTGGATTTTGCTGGTGTAGATTTAGTGAGATTATGTGATGAGTGTGGTGTGGTGCAAATGTTTACCTTCTCCTCATGACTGTCAAGTTCAGTCTTGGCTGGAGAGAGCTTTACCTCCAGTTTGGCTAGATAAGTGCATCTCTCACAGGTTGTAGTGTTGGGTGGTAGGAAAAGAGGGTTGTCTGTGTACATGAGTCAATTTCTACATTGCCTCAAGATGCCCAGATTCATCAGATAGACAGGAGAGAACACTGGGAGCTGACCCTTGGACATATCTGAATAAAAAGCTATTTTCCTCTAGATAAGTGAGGAAAGTGAGTACAAGAGCTGTTTTTCTCTAAGCAAGTGAGAAAAGTAAATACAAAAACTGTTTCTTCTAGGTAATGAGGAAGGTTGAGTGCTATAGTAATTAGTAGCTTATTTAGTGCTTACAAGTTCTGAACAAGTGCTCAGCACGAATAAGCAAATTTAAGTGCTAAAGCTAAGAATCTGTATCTGCACTAGACAAGTTACAGGACAGAAACAAGTGCAAATGCAGGCTTTCAGATCAGAAAGTTGAGAGAGATGGAAGAGATTGCCCAAACGACTAATAATTACAATTTCTGGGCCAGAACCACTCCTTATGTGGTAGACAGGTTACCTAGTGCTTACCACTCCCACTGATAAGCTAGAAGGCTTCCCTCCAACACAGAAAGGCTTGGGGGACTCAGAGGCTTACATACAGTCATGGATACAGCAAATCTGTATCTGGAACACTAGCTACAGGAAAGGTAGGAAAAAGGCTTACAGTTTTTTTTTTTTTTTTTACAGAAAAGTAGCAAAAACGGTAGTAAAAACAATTCACATGCAGTGCAAGCTAGCACACTTGAGTATGTAGCAATATTAGACCAAACACTGTTTAAAAAATGCAATTAAATTAAAAAGGACTAAAAGCAAGTGCAGAAAGGGTTTATTAGGTAGAATGTGGTAAAGAGATGAGACTGCGGGAGTGTCCCAAATCAAATCTACAGTGGGGCGGGCAACTGCAAAAGCCACCAAATTTAAACTACAAGCCAAAAATAGGGAGGGTGGGTAGAACAAAACAGTTTCAACAGAGATCTAAGCAACAATTAACAAACTCTAAAACCAAAAAAATATACTCAGCTCTGTATATTTGCAGATAGATTGGAAAGCAGTCTCTCAGAACACAGGTTCCAGCAATTAAATGCAGGCTGTTACTAACAGGTCTAATTTTATGCAAGTGATCCTTGAGTTAGATAGCACACAAGCTGTAAAAAACAGTTATACCAACTGAAGACACGGCAGAAAATAGTGGGGGGGAACAGTTTCAACAGAGAATTAAGCAACAACTAACAGTACAAACTCTAAAACCAAAAATATATACTCAGCTCTGTATATTTGCAGTTAGATTGGAAAGCAGTCTCTCAGAACACAAGTTCCAGCAATTAAATGCAGGCTGTTACTAACAGGTCTAATTTTATGCAGGTCTAATTTTATGATCCTTGATTTAGATAACACACAAGCTGTAAAAACCAGTTATACCAACTGAAGACATGGCAGAACATAGGGGTGGGGTGGGGAAAACAGTTTCAACAGAGATCTAAGCAACAACTAACAGTACAAATTCTAAAACCAAAAAAATATACTCAGCTCTTTATATTTGCAGATAGATTGGAAATTAGTCTCTCAGAACACACGTTCCAGTAATTAAATGCAGGCTGTTACTAACAGGTCTAATTTTATGCAAGTGATCCTTGAGTTAGATAACACACAAGCTGTAAAAACCAGTTATACCAACTGAAGACACGGCAGAAAATGGGGGGGGGGGGCAGTTTCAACAGAGATCTAAGCAACAACTAACAGGACAAACTCTAAAACCAAAAAAATATACTCAGCTCTGTATATTTGCAGATAGATTGGAAAGCAGTCTCTCAGAACAGGGAGACTACAGTTTCAACAGAGATCTAAGCAGCAATTAACAAACTCTAAAACCAAAAAATATATACTCAGCTCTGTATATTTGCAGATAGATTGGAAAGCAGTCTCTCAGAACATAGGTTCCAGCAGTTAAATGCAGGCTGTTACTGATAACTATTACTTGAACTTGAGAAGTACCTATCCATATTGGCTATAGTAGAAATAGCAAACATATATTATGGTGTTCACAAGTAGTTCATATTGAAAATGTTGTGTCATAAATTTTTAGAACATTAAAAAAAGTATTTATATGGCTTTCCCCATTTGCACATAGATAAGGGACTAGCAAACGTGCATCCCTGCTTCATAGAGAAAATTGTAAGAGTTCTATTGGTTTGCTTTCCTCTGTGCATTCTAAGTGGAATGGTGCAGCAGTCACCACTTTGGACAGTACTGAGTGGAAGAGAAACACCTGCTGTGTAGCTGTCTCTGTGGCAGCAGGTGTAACAGCAGTGAACTCCTATTTTGAGCAGAGATCATACAGGGTTCAAATTCAGCTCAATCTAATTTTTTAATATGTATTTATAATGTAATGAAATAATTACATGTGATCATACCTCTCAACTGTACAGGTTTTTTGCAGACTGTCTAGATTTCTGCCTCATATTTTTGATGTGTTCCCATTAATATCTGTCCCTTTCTGGCAAATAGCCGAGGATTGGAGTTATGAAATAATGAAATAATGACAAACATTTGAGTTTAAGACTCCACATCCTTCAGAAAATTCATGCTAATGCCAAACCTATTATTCTATCAACTTTCTAAGTTTGTAAGAGCAATATTTAAAATCTGTCTCTATTTGTCCCCCCATCATTATAGGCTTTATCCAGATTTTTTGCTCTAAGAGGTTGAGAGGTATGCAGGTAATAATTTTTGCAGATATGAGAGGGACTGACTACAGTGAAGTATTGTGTAAAAACAACCACTACTTAATTGATTTATGTCAACAGTACACATATGGATTTGCATATTTATACATTCATGGTCTAAATAAATCTATAAGAAATTTTTCATATCAGTGCATTTATTCTGCTTTAACTGTGTGTTTCTTTAGTGTAGCAGGTTTAAGCAGCACTATGCTGAGATAACTGCACCATGGCATAGTATGTGAACAGCCATTCACCATTGCTCAGCATTGAGCATTGGTGCACGATGCCGAAGTCCACGGAAATGCAGAGGACAAAAAGTAAAGGGCATTATTGGGGGTTTATTATTTATGTGTGTGGTGTGTGGTTCTATTTTTTGACAAGATTAAAGGTGTGAAAATGGGGTAGATAGGAAAGTGGTGAAATGGGAGACAAGCAGGGGGAAGAACAAAAGGAAAGCAATATATGAATGTGCAGGAGGGAATTAGGAAAGAACTATAACTATCCACTTATTCAGCAGTGTACAATGAACATGGATAGAATATAGGATGAATTTGGACTGTCACCTCAGCACAGATGGATGATAATAACACAGTAATGTTGTATAGCTATTTGGAACAAATCAAGTGCGTTGAGAAGACACATGCACAAAGTGGGGAGCTGTGTATGGGATGATATTTTTAGGTAGGGCAGGTGTCCATTTTTGTGTTTTTATTTCAGTAGGACAGAAATGTTGGGTAAGGGATGTAGGCATATCAGGGTCAGACAAGAAGGGTAGGTGAGGAAGCAGCTGCAGACAAACAGAACAAATGAGACAAGAGACAGGATGGTGAGGGACAAAGCAGTTTGGAAGACACCATGATTGTGGATAGGGAGGGGACATCATATGCCCATGCCTGTCAAGCATGGGGAGAGTGAGAATCTAGTTCTCACCCTCATCACTGTCCCCTTCCTGATCTTGCTGTTGGAGTGCTTGACATTTCGTTTGCCCAGCATTCTGGTGAGCATCTTCTCCATCCAACTGAGGCATGCACCAGTGGTACTTTCCATGACCTCTTGCACCATGCCTGGCATATCCTGACAGGTGAAAAAATCACCACCTCTGAAAATACTCCCGGAGGGTACCACTGCACCAGCTGCCAGGGTAAGTCTACCTGGTGTACAGGGCCCAGATAGTGCAGGGGCTGCAAAAGCAGTCCTGCCAAGCTGGGTCCTAGAAGTGCTGGGCTTTGGTGTGGCAGCTGTTGGAGGCGTGACAGGCTGAGCTGCACTGGTTGGCCTATCTGACTCTGCTGGAACTCATTTTATCAGTTGTCAGAAATTGATGACATCAGAACATTGTGACTACACATATAAAAATAAAAAAGAGAAATAAGGGGTGGGATAAGTGAGAAAAAAAAGAATTAGAATTATCATGTGTCACATACAATAAATTAGTATGATATAAACAGTAAATTTACTTTACATTAACTATACTTTTCAAGAACTATAAACTATGACTGATAATTGTACATATGCTTTATCAGATATGACAGATTAAGTTAACAGCGTGGCAATTTTGGTGAAATTATTATGTAATATATTTTTAATTATTTTACAATATATTTGTTACCTGTGGGATTTAAACCCAAATCCTTACAATATGCATATATTGCACATATGCTTTATCAAATATAACAGATTAAGTTAACAGCAAGGCAATGTTGGTGAAATTATTATGTATTTTATTTAATTATTTTACAATATATTTGCTACCTGTGTGATTTAAACCCACAACATTTGAATACACTATTATAACTGACTACTACAGCTGGCTTCAGCTACAGACTGAAGCATGCATGCTTGATTTTACAGTTAAGATATGCATGCTTAATTTGCTACTAATGTATAGAAGAGCAATACTTTTGATAAAATAATATTATTTTGTGCTGCATACATACTCCTTGCTTCTCTGAAGTCTTTCCAAATGCTCAGCATGGGCAACTGTTCACTGCAATCGCATGGGTGGCTATAAAAGACAAAGGGGAGAGAAAGAGAAGAGCATTATACATACCAGTCTTGGCTATATCCAGCTTTCTACATAATTTAAAGTATATTTATCTGTATACTTACAAAACTGTGGGATGTCAACAGTTCTAAACTCCTCCAGCCACTGGTTGAGTTGTGCCTGCTTGCATCTTTTCAGGTTGTTGTAGTTGGTGCCTTCATTGCTACCGAGTACATGTAATGCCAGTCGCACTGGAGACAGCCTTGGCCAAACTATTCCAAACCTCTGATTTGTATTGAGACCCGGTATAGTCCTCCCTTCAATAGCCTATGACTATGGCACTTTACAAGGAGTCCAATGAATATTCTGGACACCTCTACACCCCATCTTTGAGGCCTAAATTGTACAGCTTCCCTTCTAGCTCCTGTCATGTCCGTACAGATCAAAGAGCAACAGTTAGAGTGTTTTCCTGCTAATTTATGTTATCATGTTTAAGGCTAGTGTGCAAACCCAAAAAACATTGCCAACCGCATTTGTTTGATAAGTGGAGAGCAACAATGCCAAACAGTGAGGAAGGCAGTTTATGAATTTGGAAGGATAATGTGACAATTGGCATTTGTTTTTGCTTTGGATTCTGCTGTACCTGTTAGTTGATTTAAATTTGCAGACATGTATTGGGGGTATAAATTTTATGACCTGACACATTTTTGTGTGGCTTTACACACTGATAAAAGTAATTTGTACAATGTGGGTTTCAAACCTATGTAAAATAGATTAAACATACTCTTTCACATAGTATTTATTATCCTTACCACATAAGACGTTCTTGTCAGACATGCTCATTATACAGACACATGAAAGAGTGAGTGGTTAACCATGTACGTGTGTGACCTGACAAAGTCCTGGTTTATACATCAATGTGTATCTAACTATCACTGAATTATGGAGTCCATCCCATGGCTGAAAAGATACTTTTAAGTACAGAACCATAATTGTCAGTATACCCTCAGTCACACATATAATTAATATGATCTCCAGTGCTATACATAGTTATTGTTATTTATAATTATCTTTACATTGTTATTTACTTTGTAAAATTGACTGAACAACCAGGATAAAATTTTGGAGTGTGCTATATTTGAGCCTTGACTCACCTGCATTGTATTAACTTACAGCAGTTGCCACAGGAAAGACTGACTAAGAGGTGTATTTTTTAGAGTCATTACTGTGCAGAGTGCTCATTACAACTAAGACCTTGTTTGTCAGCCCTGCTCATTAGTTACACATATACATTAAAGAGTTAAATGTTTAACCATGAATGTGTGTGACATGATCCTGGTGTGTCTTTAAGTGCCACTCGACTTATGTTTAGGGCCATCATGGAGGTACAGGCACATTCCAATAGGGCCTCTGAGGAAATGCTTAGGGTTGTAGATATGGCACAGGCTGACATGAGTGAATGCCTCTGCCGTGTGGCTGATTCAATGAATTGGATGAATGGCATGATGGAACAGGCAGTGTCTGTGATGGAATGTCTGCTGGGAGGGGGACACCATCCACTTGGACGTAGGTGAGCAGCAGCAGCATCTGATGTTAGCCAATGTAGCCATGCCCTATCACGCTCCCATAGTGGCACTACTTCCATTGCTCCAGCAGTGATTGAGGTGTCCACAGCCAGATGTGGTAAGCCATGGGATCATGGTCCAGGGTTTTCTCTTTAGGAGAGTTCATCTGGCAGACATCAGTCATGTTCAGGTAGCAGCAGTGCATCTGACTATGAACATGGATGTGTCAGTGCAACTCCTGGCAGAACCAGTTCTCACAGTCAGGGACAATAACAAACTGGTACCTCATGCACGGCTCACAGCTGTGCAACATACCAGCACATAGATCTAGCACAGAGCATGGTTGTGTTCTTGCAGACACTCACACACACATTTCACCTTGTGTGCCCATACAGACACATGCACATAACAATCCCATGGGTCAGTCTTGAGCCTTACAGCTCATTCAACACTTAACTCGATAGTCCAGCAGTTAGAAGAGTTTTAATTTAGGGCTACCTCTGTGTGATGCAAACAGTACACATCCATTACATGAGTAAGTAAAGGCTGTGAGGGTTGCCTGGCGTCAATATTACTGTATGTATTCACATAGGATGAAGGTTTTCCCCCTTAGGTGGTGAGCATTTATGCTATCCATTGCCTCTTGGCCAGGACGAGGGCATATTGTGTATACCTATGTCTACCGACATCCTCAGTGACTGGTGGATCCCCCTCTAACTCTACACATGCATGTGGCTGCAGTGATCTTGCCAGTCATGGTGGGATTTGTTCTCCTTCCACGTGGTGTTCCTGATGAAGCTGTTATCTCAGAATAATATTGTGAAGTATGGCACAGACAGTGAAAATTTCAACACAAGGACAGGGATTGTCCTGCAGGGCTCCCCAGATGTATTTAGGCACTGGAAGCATGACTTCACCAGCCCAAACACATGTTTTATGATATTTCTTGTTTGAGCATGTACCTCATTATAGCATTCTTCTGTGGGTGTGTGTGCATTTCTGAGGAGTGTCATCAGCCATGGCTCATGTCCATAACTTGTATCCCCCAGTAAATGGCCCTGTGGGATCCCCCCCAAAAAAAACCTCTGATACAGTTAAGAGTTGTACCAGATATGGGATCATGGTAACTGCCTGGGTTGCCAGCACACAATTCAGGGTGATCCCCTTAGTTTTACACATGACCTGCACACTCTTCCCTTTTCCCCAGGCAGTGCTTTGGTTTCAATGTGCATGCAGTCTACAGCACCCAGGACTACAGGGTAGTGTGCTACAGGGTAGAAATCCTGCATAGTTGTAGCTCTGTCCTCAGGTATATGGGGAAAATATATGTAGTCACTGGCATGTTGTAGCATACTATTCAGGAAATGATATACAGTCCTGGATGCTGATGTCTTTGACACCTCCAGCATCTGTCCTATTGTTCTCTGGAAGGCTGCTATGGCTAACACTCTAAGGACTGCACATATCTTAGTCTCCACAGGTATTGGTTCTCCTTTGTTTGCCTTTGCTCTCAGTTGAGGATGACAGAGGTTGCAGAGTTCCTGTAGAGTGTCTCTACCCACCCTGTAGTACTGTACAATTTCCACCTCATGCAGACCATGAAAAGTTAATCAGGGTCTAAACACCCTTCTCCTTCTTGGCTGAGGTCTAGTAGCAGTAGCAGAAGCATAGACTTGGGCTTGTTGCACATACACATATATAAGAGCAAGAGCAGCCCCTAACATTCTTTCTGTGTAGATTAGTTGCCATGGCTGTATTCCAATAGGTTTTGGAATTCACAGGCAAAACCTGCACTGAGTCTACACAATTGCTTTATAGCTTGTTGAATAGCTCCTCCATCTTGGATTGGTTGATTAGCCTACAATTCAGCTGCTTTTACTGCAATTAGCATGCCATGATGTTTACTGCATTTGCACAGCTCCAGACAGCATGTAGAGCCACTTGCTGAATACAAAACAGTGCACCACCATGTGCGCATCACACCAAGATGTGCATACAGTTTTAGTGAACCATGTATACTTTATTGAATCAAGCCCAATATATGAAAAATGGTAAAGGGGTAAAAAATTGAGTAATGAAGAAGTTAAAAGAGAAGGGAAATAAATAATGAAAGAATTATGGAAAGACCATTGTACTACAAGATTTGTGTATGATAATGGCTAGACTGGTGGGTGACATATAAATTTATTTTTTTTTTATAATTTAAAATATTTATTATGTAAGAAAAAAAGAGTATGTTGATTTGGTGGTTCATGCATGGATCAATAATGAACCCCCTTCTCTTTTCTATAGATGCAGTGGGATCTTTTACATCCACTTAAGCTACCACAAACTCAAGCTGTTGGTGTCCTTGGTTTAACATTTTAAGCAAATGATGATACACTCAGGAGTGCAGCACCCCCATTATGCTGCAATGTAGTATCAGCAATTCATTTACCAAGTTCAAGAATAGAACCCAGAGCCTTCTGCACTAGAAGCAATTGTGCTACCTATTGGACCACTAACACTACTTTGGTATTATATTAATAATACTTCCCTTTGTTGGTTTGTCATTATTTAATGGAAACCAACCCATTTTACTTGACCACAAAACTTACAAGATGTGACAACCTGTACAGACAACTAAAATAGTACATGTATATTTGTTCTTTTTACCTTCCTGCCAAATTTCCTGCATGAGTCTTTGAATTCGGTTATAAAAATAAAGGTAAGCAAGCATACTCATGTCCTGAGTGAAATGGTTATAGTGATATATCGCTAAGTGTATATGGCTTGTAATCATATAATCCATATGTTGTATCACAAAAGCAGAAGGATGTTGTAATGTAGTAGTTGCTTGAATGGAGTGGATGATGAAATGAAGAATCACAGTGGTGAGCAAGGATGGCAGGCATTGGGGTTCTGATATTTAATGCAATTTTGAATTGTTCCCTGGACTTTGTTTCAGATTGCACCCAATGACATGTTCCTCCTTTTGCAGACAGTCTAGGTGGTATCCTGAATAATTCATGCTGTTAATATTGCTAGGTGTTAAATTAGCTTCTGCTGAATCTTCAAGCACTCCTCGTGTATGCTGAAGGATGAGTAATGGGGCAAACAGTGATGTTGATGTGGAAGAAATTGTCATGTGTTGTATATTTGGAAATACTTGCCTTTACATAAGAACTGTAGAATCAAATGGACAGTGTATTTGAGATGTAATATTCTAATGGCATTCATTAGGCTTGATCTACTGCGTTGGGCAAGTTTGTTGTTTTGTAAAGCCATTGGCTGTATTTTTATTTATTTTATTTTATTTTATTTTATTTTACATTTGTTAACCGGGCTAGTCCAACTGGATACATGTCCATTTTCAGTGGAGGCCCGAGGAGAAAAGCTCCGCTAACTACTACTTAACATGTTAAAAAAATATACAGAATTATGTCATAAAAAGAAAACATTTTCTTTAAATTTCTTCCAGGATGTATAGACACAAGAGTACAATATGAGACTTAGCAGGAAAATAAGATTAGATGTTTTACTTAGTTACAGTATTACTCCATTGAGAAGCAAAATTAGATTTATGTCTAATAATAGAGAATACTAGAGTTAGGAGAAGAAGGAGAGGGAGGTCAGTAGAAAGGAAGGAGGGAAAAAAAAGAAAGAAGTTAGCCAGGGTTATAGCAAGAGCATAGCCAGTGGTTGGTTAGGAAGATTTTGAGTTTATTTTTGAATAGTGGAACTGATTACACGGTCAGTAACCTATTACATGGTCAGTTAAATATAAAAGGCTTTCCTTTGCTTGTCAGCATATATGTGGCTGTTGGTCAGGGATCATAGAAGTTGTTTAAGTGGTTCAGTGATATTTGAAGTTTGGAAATCAACACTATTTGTATTTTTCTTTGATCTGCACCTAGACCCTTCCTGACCATGCCACTTGCTGGAGCTAGCCTCATATTCACCACAGTATGATACACTCTATGAGATGGCTCAGGTTGTCAAGGTGATGTCAGAATGAGGCAGTTCGTTCTAAGGCAGAGGTGTAAAGCAATACAAAAGTCCAAAGGAATGGCATGCTTGAGTGTTCCTTTGTAATGTTAATACTCCTAGTCATGAGAGGTGGTGTTGGCTGATTATTTTTGGTCCTGTGCAATGTTAGTCACTCTGAAGGATACTCTGTAATGGCCACACCTTAACTAATATTGAACTGTATAGTTAGTGGTTCTCAGTATTATCAGACATTATATTGTTTGCACTGATTAGTGAAACAGACTCACATTAATACATAACCTAACACAGATAATTCAGGGTAGCACAAGAACTAACATGTTCACAAAAGACAATCATGATTAACATTATTCTTACTAAATTCCCCAGAAAACATCATTCTGTCAGAATACTAACAAGCTACCTCAGTGACTATAATAAATGTGGTTCTAAAAACAACAAAACTCTTACCCAGCTCAATACCAGCAGAAATATAACTGATTCTTCATCTCATTGGAGAACTTAGGAATATTAACTGGTCCTCCTTGAATGAAGCTGTAACAATATTCTTCAGCTCTGTCATACCACTAGAAGACAAGCTGTGCCCATTAAAAACAAGATGACTACAATCCACCAAGGACCTATAGCTAACCCAACAACTCTTTTAGTGATTCAAAGATAGGGACCAAGTCTAAAGGGACTGGAAACCCAGTCTTTCAGACTAATAGAAATTAAGCAGGTATAAAACCATACAGAAAAAAAGCCTAGAACCAACACTAAAATAGCCAAAGCTGCCTATTACAAAACAGTCCAACACAAATTATTAGCCACCCTAAGAATTTCTGAAACACCATAAAGATCATAGGCAGCAATATATTATTTTCCAAATCAACAGACAGCAAGATCATCCCACCAAATGCTTTTGGTTGGCACAGAGGTCCAGTGGTTGTTGCCTCACAGCAAGAGCTTCTCTGGTTCAATTTCTGGCTGGGGTACCTTCTGTGCAGAGTCTGTATGTCCTTCCTGTCTTCATGAGAGTTTCCTGGGTGCTCCAGTTTCCTCCCACATTCCAAAGACATGTTTGTAGAGTGTTTCTCCCCAAGCCTCTGCTGAATATGTGCTCTGTCCCAGTCAGACATTTCTGGTAAACAAATGTTTAAATAAAAAAATAACTATTGATCCATATCTGTAACCTACCATAGCCTCCGTACTTGCAGTTTCAAACCGCCACCAATCTCCATTGAACTACTACAGTCTACTCTAGACTAACTCCCTTTCTGCTTCTCTGCCTTAGTAAGTTAAAAAGTTGAAAACTTACTTAACAAAACTTCACACTACAAACACTGATCCATTAATACTAGTCAACCTAATATTCTAAAAATTGGATGCAAATTGCTTTCCAACTCACTAGCATACATCTTTATTTTCAGCTTTACAACAAAGCTGATAATAATTTTCTTTAAACATGCCATAATAATTTCTGTGTCAAATCACCAAACTCTAAAACTGCTGATTACTACTGACCTATAGTGAACATTTACCCCATAACCAAACTACCTAAGATCCTTATTTACAAGCAGACAGTGGGCTACCTCACTAAATACAACGTACTTTCTGACAGACAATATGGATTCAGATTTAAAAACACCAGAACCTCTGCTTATTACTAAGTAACCAAAAGTGTAACTAAGGTGGAGTGAAGGAAACTGCTGCCCAGGATGTACAGTCTGTCATTAATGGTGCAGGAGTGCAGTGGAGTGCAATGCAGTGCAGACGTTGTTTTATCAAGCTGTGAGAATACTGCAGATTTATAAATGAAAGTTAATACAGCATTTGCGGTTACTTTTGAAACACTGAAGCACTTAATGTGTTTTTCACAGTTTTGGCAAGGAGTTACAGGAGCGTATTGTTCTGTCTTCAAGTTTGAGGAGACTTTCTTTTTTCTTTTTACTTCTCAACTTGGAATTGAGGGGGCACCAGGAACAGCCACTTCAGGTGATGCACGAGCTCAGTTCTTGCATCGCTCCTTTTCTTTTTCTTTATTAACGATCTGCCCTGGAAGTTAAACCAGATGAACTGCCCATTATATCCCAATGATACTGTCATTATCTGAGCAGCTAACACTTCTGCTGAACTTCAAAGCTCAGTATAGACATGGAAGTGTTTGAATTTGGTTTCTTGGTAACAAGTTAACACTAAACATGAAAAACCCTTAATCATAGTATTTTCCAATATTCCTTCACTGCACATAACTATCTTAAAATCTAATAATCTCCCAATCCATGTCATGTTACCTCCCCTCTGCAATACAGTCACTTTTAAGTTAATCAATGATAACCATTGCCTCTCTATAAAACATGTTTCTTTTCACATGCACATTCTATTCTCCATGAAACTCCAATGATAGTCTTCTAGCTAGACTACCATTCACTTTAAATAAGGTCAAAAACTCATTTGTCAAACTTGCACCTAAACCCTGAAACTGAATTCCAGAAATCATCACAACTTAACTTAAGCTGCAAAGCTTGAGGCAACAACTCATAAAATACTTCAAATAAATTTCATACTGCACTTACTTTGACACCCCAGGACAATAATCACCCATACTCTCTGGTAAAACTCTCCAAATGTAAACACATTGCTAAAAGCTACTGACTATTCATCCATTCACCTGTCTTCTTTCTTCCCCTCATCTCCAGCTCTCTCCTGACTATTTTACATACTACCCATTAATATCTTACTCCTACCCCATTGCATTCCCCCTTCATTGCTTTCACCTTTACTACAGTCCTTCTCTCTGTCAAAATATTCATGTTGTAATGTCTTTCTGTTATTGCCTTTGACTTTACTACAGATCCTTTCTCTCAGATTGATTTACATATTGTAATGTCCCAGTACTAGCTACTCCTCTCATTTTTTCATATCTTACCCTCTTCCACAGATGAAAATAATTGATTTTTATCTGACATTGGAATGGTAAACATTTAAGATGAAATTCATTTTCATATCCTGCACATGCATATACCATAACAATTGCCAAGTACTATATGCAAAACAAAACAACAGCTATTGGCATATATTACATGTCATTTTATATATCTTGTATTTTTCTTTGTATAATGCTTTTAAGACTTGGTCATACCTGAAAAAGTTCTTTTGGAATAAGATACTCATCAGATTCACAAATGTATAAATATATACATACAAACATAAATAAATAAATAAATACAAACATAACTAAATAAATAAGATATTACATAACTGTTAATTAGTGGTACTCCACTTAATTTTCTTGGCTGCTTGAGTTACTGAATTGTTAATAGCCAGTAAATACTATTATGTAGATGGACAGAGATAGGGTATTGCAGACTTGTGATCCTAATGATAAGATTAAGCATTGGTTGTAGAAGAAATGTATGTTCTGGACATTATACAGACATGAAATGAAAGTATTCTTTAAGATACTCATTATATATGTAGAATAACCATATCACCCTGATTAGGGCACTGAAAATCAAAATAAAAAAAAAAATGTTTGTAAGTGTGGAATACATTTGATGGAATGCATCATGTTAGATTTAAACAATTTTACAAATGGCATAGAGCTGATTCCTGCTCTTCATTATGTTGAATTATTATTTTTTTTACAACAACTTACTAAAATATGATATCTCATCCTACTGAGGAATTATCCAAAATGGAAAATGTCCTTCATCTGTTAAATGATTTATTTGATTCTTATCAAGTATGTAATGGGTCCATCCATAATACAGTGATAATTTACAGTTCATTACAATAGTTTAAACATTAATGAGTTTGATGTTAAATATTATATGATAGTTTAGCTAGCTCGCCTTAAATGTTAATATGCAGCTGAACTGGAAAATATTTAATTAATTATTTCAAAATAAGTATGTTGATAAAAAATAACCAGAAGAGTGAAAACTAATGAAAAAGGAGGAAGAAGTAAAGATAATACCAAACACAAACTGAAGTCCAGCTCAGTGATGCCAAATAAATTGACTTTAAAAAATGATCACTCTTATGACAAAAAATAAAGATAATGAAGAAAGGGTACAATAGCAGTCTGATGAAGTTTGATAAAGAAAACAGATGTGAGAGTAAATACTGACCTATGTTAATTTATATATCAGATTAATAAGACAAATGTGTGATAGTGTTACTTTATTATACAATGAAGGAAATGAGATTTGTATAGTTGATAGATTTGCAAGAAGGCTTTACAGAAATTATACTAATAAAGAAGAAGAAGGGGTGAGTGGTGACGATAGGAGGGAGGATCCAAAAAAATACAGTAGAAAATATGTTCATTTTCTGTGTGTGTGTGTGTGTGTGTGTGTGTGTGTGTGTGTGTGTGTGTGTGTGTGTGTGTGTGTGTGTGTGTGTGTGTATGTGTGCTGTTTGATTTATTGCTATGTTTCATTTTGATTTGTAAGTTGTAGAGAAATCAGAATTATGAATTTAAACATGTAAAACGGAAGAAATAAAAACACCATAGAATAATATGTCAGTTTATGAAGTAAAGGTAAGATAACCTATAATTGACATTACCATGTCATTATTTAATTTAATTTTTAAGAAATATAATAATTAATATAATTATGTAACCATATGTTCATATTTCATGTAAGAAAAATGATTAATGAACATTTTTTACAAGAGACACAAAGAAATAAAATACACTGCAAAGAATTTGGCTGTCACATTTAAAAAGAAACACAAATTAAGCATGAAGAGAAAAGACAATGACTGCTATTAGTTATTTCCAATGCAAAATATATGTCTAATAATATGATAGGAGTGCAAATGTGTAGTTAACTTTCCTTTCTCTTTCTTCTTCTACTTGCTGCTGTTTACTACTTTCTTGTTTTACGCTTATTATTATATGTGCAAGATATTTTGATGTATAAAATTTGACAATCTCCTTCAACTTCTGAGGTACCTTCTTTATGCTCAATAGCTTACATGTGTTAGACAAATAAGGCAAAGGCTGGGATTAACTCACTTTGCAAGGAACCGATAAATTCTATGAGTGGGATATTCAGATCTTTAGAGTTTATTTTAATTTTTAGAAAAGTTATTTCTTTTATATGTTAATAGACTATAGCATGTTCAGTAACATTGTTTTCAAAATAATTATTTTGTATTTTGCATTTAACTGTAGAGCTCTCAAAGACAGCACAATATGCTGCTTGTGGTGGAGAATACGAAATAACAAAATGCTGGATTTCCAAGATAATGGCTGATTTGAAGGTTAGGTTTCTGAGTATAAACTGATTAAAAAGTAGTTTCCATAGAGCAATAAAATATATACAGATAAATAAAAAGTATTTCTACAAGATTACGGTACAAGAGGATATAAATACTGGTGAATTAAAAATACTGAGGGAGAAACTATCTTCAGAGAAACTATACACAAATTTTGGGAATCATAATGTGCAGTTTGCTTTAGGAGAAAAACAAAATTGCAAACTTATTCTGTTGCCTCTGAGAATTACATAGACTAACTAGAAGTTTGAAGATAGTCAATAAAACAAAATGAAATCCATTCGAGATCTTGTTAATGGTAAAGAAATTATCAGTATACAGAATGTTAGATTAGGGATTTCCATTTTAAAATGGTTATTAGACATTAGATAAGCTAAAGGGTAAAATAAATTGTGTTTCATTTGTGCATAAGAGACAGTAAAGCAGAAAGGAAAATAACCTTGCTGGCCAAGCATGGAAGACTGTTTATTAAAGAGATAAAGATAAGCATAAAGTGTGCAGACAGAATGTTCTTTTCTCAAGGAAAAGATTAGCTACAGAATGTTCCTTAATAAAGCACATACAAAACCTGAGACCAAGGTTAAAGAAAAGTAAATAAGGAAATTTAGTAGACTAAAGCAATATAATATGCTGTGTTCAGGATAGCAGGGCAGTGAAGGTTAGTAAGTTAATTCGACCTAATACTTCAGAGAAGATGTCTAACACTTGAGCATGAGTACAGAAAACAGGTCATGTAGAGACTATTTCAGTTTACATTGTTCAGGATAATCAGAATATGATGTACAGCAACTAGAATTGTTTATCAGTTCTGTTAATGAAGACAGCATTTGGATATTGTAAGCATGTAATAAAACCTTATTAAATGAACTGCAGTGTTTGGAGAATTCATTCTTAAAAGTGCACAAGACTTGGTCCATAAGGGAGAGACTGACACCTATTCAGCACGAGCTTGTGTAATTAAGACTTTGGTTTCTCAGTCTCATTGCATATGGTGTTTCTATCTAACTATGGTACAGTACAGTATTATCAAATCTTACAATGGCACCCACACAAGCCTGCTGTCTGGGAAGAGAAATATACTTCTCGTAACCCAGTTAGCAGCTGAATCCTTTCACATCCAGTTTCCAGTACAGCATGTTTTCTTAAGTTCACAGTAACTGTTTATACAGCAAAAGTACTGCAGCAGCACTCGGGAGGGAGTACACCACCCTTTCAGTGAATGAATCATTCATTTCCAGACTTGGTTATACTACATGTGTTCTACAGAAATCTACAAAATAGCAGTGTTTCGTTCAACCTCATGTGTGCCTCTGACTATAAAATAGCACTGTTTTCATTATAGTGTAGCACTCCGTGTTTCGTTCAACTACGTGTTCTAAGAAACTTCAAAAAAAAGTAGCTACAGTAAGTCATTTTTTTCTGATTTTACTGCAGTAACTTCAAAGTTTCATAACAGTTTAAAGTAACAGCAACTGTTTCATAACAGACTTTTCAGCAGCATACCAGTATTTTTTCCATAAATAAAGCTGTGATGGCATAACAAGTTTCTCATTAAGACAGCATTACTTCATGTTAAAAAATAGACACAGCATACTTCAGAAAATCCTCACATAACTTCAGGAGACCAGTATTAAATCAAAGCAGTGTTCCTTCAGAACATAAAAGACATTCCCCTGGATTTACTAAGCCCTTTATAGCGTGCAGGATTAGTTTAAGGGCTATTTTCGGCAATATGGCCAACGTGTGATCCAGGAACGAGCTCCCAGGAAGTGCACATGAGCTCTTAGGCTAATCCTGCATGGACAAAGCTCCTGTATGCAAATTACCCTCATTTGCAGGTGAAAACCATGCAAATGAGGGTAATATGCGATCCAGGAAGCTGGCAGCCGTTTGTGCAGGACAAGTGCAGTGTGCAGAAATGTTCTCGGTTAGTAACCGAGTACAGTTCAGCAATCTACAAAATGGAGCCATGACAGCTACAAATAAAGGCTGCATATCATTGAGGAAGTATGCCAATGTCCAAGTAGAAGGCCATTGGCATTACAAAATGTAAAAGAAAAAAAATAAACAACGTTAAATTTCATCTTTGCCGATCTCGCCTGGTTAAGCATAGGGCAGCAATGTGCAAACGAGATCGGGGGAAATAAATAAAATAAACCTAAAATAAACGTTCTAACTAAAATCAGTATTCTGCCATGCAAGTCAATAGCAGTCAGAAGACAACCTGGCCAGTGTGTAATGGTTGCTAAGGGAGGAGGCTCAGTGTGGGACATGTAACTATGCATTAGCAGGTAATCTTATGCACATGAGGGAAGGGTTAATGAATCCCAGAGTTTCCCAGGGTGTGAGCAGGTCCCAAGAGTGTAAGAGTAATAGCTGGGTGCAAGACTAGGATATAGGTGACATCATGGGTGGGGTGTCAGGCATACTGTAAGTGGATTGAAGACCTGTGGCTCAGGATTGCTCCTAGCTAAGCACAGCTAAGCTAGGAGTGTGTTTAAACCTGCCTAGCACTCTTTACAAAGTGTAAGTGCGTGTGTGTGTGCACCTTGCACTGGGTTGTACAGGAAGAAGAAGGAAATGAAACCAGGAAAAAGCAGCTGTGTGCACTTTTGAGCACTCCGTTCATGCGGCACGCACACTGGTCTAAACAGGGAAGCAATGGGAAGGGAAAACAGCAGTAGTAAGGTAATCAAGCTAATCACGCAGGAAGGAGACCAGCCCGACCCAGAACATCACTATAAACGAAGCAAACACCTACCCCCTCCCTGGGTTTTCCACACTTTACACCACTGGTGTATACAAGCGGGGACATTTTAAAACCAAACCTACAAAATGAGAAGGGCTGCAGCAGGCAACATAGAACAAAATGTGCAAGAGGCTGAGGGTGGTGAGGATGTCAGTGCTGCTGAACAACCCACAGTGAGGAGACAGAGAAGAGTGTACAGACCCAGGGTAACCTACCAGGGTCTACATGAGCTGGAGATAGTGGAGCACTATAGGGTGGACAGAGACATCCTACAGCAAATCGTTGAGCTGTGCAGGCCACACCTGACACACCACACTGGTCGAGGGGAACCCATCCCAGTGGATACCAAGGTATGTGTAGGTCTAGGTATACTAGCCACAGATACCTCCCAAACTACAACTGGGGATATCATGGGCATCTCACAGGCATCAGCATCCAGAGTATTCCACCAATTCCTGGATGCCATGTCAGTACATATCAGTGAGCACGTATATTTCCTCAACACATGTGAGGTGTTGACCCGCAATATGCGTCTCTTCCACCAAACAGCTAACTACCCTGGGGTAGTGGGTGCTATAGACTGCATGCACGTATGCATCAAAGCACCACCCGGTGAGCAGGGTACGGCTTACATGAACCACAGGGGCATCCCCCTCCATCAACTGCCAGGTTGTATGTGATGCCCAGGGCATTATACTGAATGTGTGTGCTGGTTGCCCTGAAAGCTATGACGATTCACACATATGGCAACTGATGCAGCTGTACCACAGATTTGCCGATGTGGACATCCCCTACGGTCACCTAGTGGGGGATGCTGGGTACCCACTGGAGCCATGGCTGATGACACCCATCAGAAATGTACACACACCTGAACAACAACTCCATAATGATGCACATGCACAGGCCAGACATATAATACAGCATGTGTTTGGGATGCTCAGGTCATGGTTCCGATATCTGGACACATCCAGTGGAGCCTTGCAGTATTCACCAGCTGCATGCACCCAAATTGTTATGGTATGTGCTATGCTACACAATATGATCCTGTGGAAACAGCTGCAGCAGTAAAAGCATGGAACAGGGCCACACAGCCCCCCACCAATGCCAAGGCCTGTACAGGTACGGAGTGACTTGGAGGAGGAACAACCTGATCCTGTTCCAGTAGGCAGAAGGGGGCATGCCCAGTATGCCCTGGCCTTGGCAAAAAGGTAACACATAGCATATGCACTGACACAGTAGGGCCCCAGGGAATGACACCTCTCTCTGACTCACACAGACAGTAAAAGGGATGCCAAACATGACACTACCTGTGCCTAACCATGTATAGGGAGTGTACTATGTGCATCTGACATAGGCAGGCCTCCAGCACCATCCTCAAGTCTGGCACACTCTCAAGGTAAGTCAATCAACCTACCAATTGTCAAATGGAGTAGAATGTGTTTTTACCTGTAGCTATGGTATGGATGTGAACATGCAAGGGAATTGGGTGGGCAGATGTCAAGGCAGCAGAGAGTAGTCACTCATAGTATCAGCATGAGATCTGTAACACATACTGGAGTCACCATAGTAGCCAGTACTAGACAGGCTGATAAAACCCACTGCAAGCAAATGGCCTGAGCAACAGGGAAATCCATAAGAGCCACACATACCAGTCAGGAAGGATCACATACCCAGCAACAGTCTCAACCAGCAGGACAGGTGAAGACAAACAAAAACAAATGCTGTACTATGACCTCTGAATGTGCCCTATGGTTAACCCCTCCCCCAGGCCTACACAGACAGACCGCAGCAGGCCAGGCAGTCAGATGTAAGTTGTGAAGGCTAAGAAGTCAGACACTAATATGAAGGTAAACAAAGCTAGGATCTGTACTACACTGGTAAGCCCTAGCCAGCAGGATAGGTAAGACTACAGACGGAAATGGAGTACCCGTCTTACCAGTACAATCCTAGCAAATGTGTACAAGTGCCAGGTGCGCCCCCCCCCATCCAACGTACACATAGAGTACCAGTCAGATGTGCCCCCCCACACTCCTGTGTAGAACAGTAGCAACAGTCAGGTGCCCCCCCCGCTATGCAGAAATGTAGCAACAGCCAATGGCAAATGACCAATGGATACCCTGCAAACACAGCATGCTCCCCATTGGTGTACAACAAAAGGTCAGCACCACAGTACAAACAACCTGGACATGGTCCACATATGCAACACAGATGGCCATACCGGGCATGCTCACACACTTAGAGGAATGAAGGCAATGTCAGTCAACAACACAGAAAGGACATGTCTGCAAACACCAGTGGACCACACATATCTGGAAGTTGCAGTTCTCAGTGTGAACACATGTCAGTATGCACCACTCTTGCCTTGCACACACAGTGGCTAGGAGTGCAGACAAATATGTAAGTGCAACACATTATAATAAGCCACAGGCACACGGGCATAGATGTGTGGAAGAGGGTGACTGTGACAAGGAGCCATGCGGGCCTGTCCCAACTGGCACACAGCCTAAGGGCCCCCAACACAGGAGGTGCAAATGTAACCCACTGCGGATACTAGCCACCAGTACCTGTCAGCATGACAGACTATGTGATGTATGTGCCAGCTGTGCAACAAGACTGTACAAGGAAGCAGCCATCTAGTAGATGTATACACGCAGCTGTGACATATGACCCCATGTGCCCGCATGTGGCAGATCAACCCCAACATGAATGGGGTATGGCCCATGCACACACTGGCCTCCCCATAGCAGTAGTATGACAAGCCTGCTGAGGACATCCAATGTGAATTACACCTTTGGGAGAACTATAGCTCAGTAAAATGCATGGTGGTCCCATAACTGCATACTGCTATAGTGACAGAGTAGTTAAGTAGTAGTACTAACTCCAGACATGTCAATTGTGTGAGTGTGTGTTTGGCTGTGTGCCTGTCTGCCTCTGACTGTGTAGAGTGAAATGCTTGTTAGGCTACCCACACTCCATGCAATACATATATTAAACTTTGGCAAGGCTGCTGATGTCACTCACCTAGAAGTACGCCTTTGGGAAATTGCTATCCCAGTAATTGCCATGGTGAGTCCTGTAACTGCGTACTACTGTAGTGTGGTAAACTAGTTAGGTAGGTGTTTGTGCCCCAGCCCTGGCAACTGTGTGTCTGTGTGTGTGTGTTTGACTGGGTAGAGAGAAATGCATTTTAGGCTACTCACACTCCATACAATACAAATACTCTACTTTGGCAAGGCTGCTGATGTCACTCACCTACAAGTGCACCTCTGTGAAATTGATAGCCCAGTAATTGCTGTGGCATGTCCTGTAACTGTGTACTGCTGTAGTGTGATAAACTAGTTAGGTAATTGTTCAAGCCCCAGCCCTGGCAACTGTGTGTGTGTGTGTGTGTGTGTGTGTGTGTGTGTGTGTGTGTGTGTGTGTGTGTGTGTGTGTGTGTGTGTGTGTGTGTGTTTAGGCTACTCACACTCCATACAATACAAATACACTACTTTGCCAAGGCTGCTGATGTCACTCACCTAAAAGTATACCTCTTGGAAATTGATAGCCTAGTAATCGCTACAGTGCATCCTGTAACTGCGTACTGCTGTAGTGTGATAAACTAGTTAGGTAGGTGTTCAAGCCCTGGCAACTGTGTGTAGTGTGATTTAGAACGGTGGTAGTGTTCCATCTCCATCCATGCCAGTTCCGGATGTGATGTGTGCATTTCAGTATCTGTGTATGGAGCAATGCATTATAGGCTACTCACCCACAGTACATTACAAATACCTTACTTTGGTAGCCCTGCTGATGTCATTAATTGTGAAATACACCTTTGGGGAAGATGTACTTCAGTAATGTCTGTGGCATGTGATATAACTGCGTAGTGCTGTAGTATAGTAAATTAGGTAGGCGTTCTACTCCCAGACATGACAGGTGTATGTGTGTGTTTGTAACTCGTATCCTGTGTAGAGTAGTTGTGAGTCTGTGACACCTGTGGGCAATGTGGGGTGGCTTTGCTAATTTAAGTTATGGTGGCCCTACAATATATCAAACTGAAGCAGCACCAAAACTAAAACACAAAAGGAAGACCACTTGCTCAGCCCATGACACCAATGCAAATCAGAAATTATTTAGAAAGAGGTACATGTCATTTAAAAATTCTCCTTCTTGAGGCTGTTGCCCGAAAATAGCATAAAACCAGCAGATGAATGTTCGAAACTGGAACAAAACTTCTTTATTCAACATAAAGTAAATCCAAATTTCTAAATAATTTCTGATTTGCATTGGTGTCGTGGGCTGAGCAAGTGGTCTTCCTTTTGTGTCCTACAATATATCACAATGTCAACCATACAGGGATAACAGATGTAAATGGTGGAGAGGCTGGGGTGCAAAGCCATATCCATAAAAGTGACATCAAGGCCTGCCAATCACAGTTAGCAACCCCACTGTGCCTTCACATGTGACTCACAATGGACATACTATGCCTGACAACATGGCTTGCATGGACAGATGACACTGACATCAGGAAATGCTGTTAGCATGCTATCAATGTAGGTGCAGGGTAAATCTGCTGACCTGTACCACTCCCTGCCAAACATGGATAAGACTAGCACATCTGATGATAAGCTGTGTTCACAGCATGGACCAGGCACCCCATGTACAGTTCCACATGTCACTGTACATGCATCAGGAAGGTGTGCACATGATAGACACCATCCAAGTCAGGGACTAGGGAAAACAGACATGGCAAATGATACCACAGCACTGGCCACACACAATAGTCACCCAGGTGACTGGAAGACGGATGCAATACCCACCTGTGTGGGCAAATGTAGATGCTACAGGTCTGTGCCACAATGCAGACCATTGCCATGTGGGCTGATGCCAAAGTATACCATAGCCTGCTGGCACTGTTGGCCACCACACACCCATGCAGACATGCACCCATGCATGTCTGAACTGGACCCTGTGTGATCATATGTGTGCTGTATGGTGTGTATGTCCATATCCACATGCACTACTCCCCCCAGGGTACAGTGAAGCATGCTGCCTTATGTCTGACACCCCATCATACTCACTGCCCATACGACCTCTGTATAACCCGTGTGGTGCATGTGTTCCCTGCACATTGATGTGTTGTGGCAATCCCACTAGTGACAGGTTGCACTCCTGGCCCTGCCAAGTGTGTTAATGCGTCCCTGTGTGAGTGTGCCTGTGCTGACGCTGGCACCTGTTTATGCAGAGAGGCACATGTACGTCACCTACTGTATATCTACCATATCCCTGTTGCAGATGTCACTCACCATCACATATATATTCTGAGTGCTCCCCACCAGATAACTCATGTGGCGCATCCAGTAACAGCATCGAACTATGATAGCACTACATAGCTGTCGGGTGTTTGATACCCTGTGCTGGTAAGTGTGTGATACAAACATGCGCAGGTTTTACCCTCCCACCCCTCCCTGACATGTATTCATCTCTGTCTGCCTCCGCCACTCCCTCTCTGGTGGATGTGGAGGGCCACACCTGCATTGCTTAGGCAGCAGCATGTGTATTTAATGTGATGCTCATGATCAGCTGATGGTCCTTTCATGAATTGCAGCCCTTCCCTAGCCGATTGCATGTGGAACAGGTGTGGTAACAGTCCCATAGCCAATTGCATGGAAGCGCACTCCAATACCTGAGAACATCCTGGTGGTGTTGACCCTTGTCTGTCACTGTGAGCAGGAGCTAGAACTGTCATTTGGCAAACAGCATTCCTGATGGGTTGGGGATTTACCTCTAACAACATACACTGTGGGAATAGGACAACAAACATGAGGGGAAAGTGCCTGACCTGACTACGAACTGTAAGTGTTGCTATACTGCGTATGGAGTAATGTTGGATTAACAGTGTTTGCCTGGATATGCCTGTCGTACATGTCGCAATACCTGCCATGTCAGTTCCATGTATATCAGAAATCCCCATCTAAAGGCTCATCTGCAGACTGGGCAGTGTTGTGCCTTTGGTGCCATGTGTTAGCCACGATGCATCTGTCAGCAGATGGTAGTGTGAGGATTACAGTCTGTTGATGGTGAAGGCCGTGACAGTTACTGACTACATATCCCTCATTGGACATATGTTGCAACATACCCCATTGCAATGATAGATTAATGAGGGTATCACAGCAATATGTCTATACTGGCCCTGTGTATATGCTGTCAGCCACACCTCTGTCAACCTTTGTACATATGTCATGCATGAAGTGGTGCATATGTGCTGCACACCATAAATAGTGTCATCATATTTGATAACACGCCAGTGATATATCAGATTGCTACATGTCATGTACAGTAGGGGTTACACTTAATGCCGTACCCTGGAAATCCTGTGGATGTTTGTACAGTACTGAGGTCTGTGTAGTGATGGTGAATGTCAGCATAGGTTCATAGGTTCATAGGTTTATACTAGGCTATCTGCCCTAAGGCATTTATAAGCCTAGTCCAAATTTTGTGGCTTACGCCACCCCTTATATGAATAAATACTGTGCCCATTAGTTTGGTGTGCCTCTGTCCAGCAGTGACACAGAGATGATTCCCGGGGTAAACCTACGATCACCCATCCACAGGTCAAGATTTCTCTTGAACAGAGTCAGCGAGGTGCTCTGCCTCACATGGACCGGGATTTTATTCCACAGCATAGGGAGTCTCTGAGTGATAAATCTATCCCTCCAGCACATCCTATTTATATCTGTGCTAAGGTTTAAGCCGCTTGCTCTAGTGGTTTTGGTGGATTTGGATTTTTTGAGGTGGAGCATGTCCATTAATTCCGGGTTGGACATGGCCTTGTATGTCAGGCACATGTCACCTCTGAGCAGATGGTATGCGACTGAATAGAGCTGGAGTTTCTTTAATCTGGCAGCATATGACAGATTTTGGAGTCCCTTTATCCTTTTGGTGAGGAACTTTTGGGGTCTCTCCAATTGCTGCAGATGTCGGGTGAGATACATCCCGAATGGGGCATTGTACTCAATCATTGGTCTGATAAGTGAAGAGTACAGGGGAACAATGACCTCACTAGTTCTGGATGTGAATCCCTTCATGATCAGGTGGTCAATGTAGAAGGTCTTTCTAACCACTTTAGCAACGTGAGTGTCAAAAGAAAGGCCACTGTCAACCTGGGTCCCCAGGTCCCTGATAACCTCTTCTGTGCTTAGTGGATTGCCACCTATATGGTAGCTTGGGGTTACCTTGTTTTTCCCGAAGGGTATGACTACACATTTTTTGGCGTTTAACTTCAGGCCATGGCTCTGGCACCAGCTATCTGTTTCCGTGAGTCCCTTCTGAAGGATATCCGTGTCCGATGCACTTTCAACTATGGCCAGTTTGCAGTCGCCAGCAAACTTTGTCAGCCAAAGTCCTCCCATGTTGGCCTGTACTTCTGAGAAGTAGATGCCGAACAATAGGGGCCAAGGACCGAGCCCTGTGGGACACCACTTGTGACCGCTTGAGTCTGACATAGCCAGCAACTCTAACCCTGTGGGTTCTGTCTTTGCCAGTTTGCAACCCATCTTGTGACATATGGGTTTACATTTAAGCTGGTAAGTTTTTCTACAATACCAGTGGGGTATTGTGTCGAAAGCCTTGCAAGGTCAAGGTAGGCTGTATGGACTGCCTTTCCCTCATCAATGGCCTTGGTGACTGTTTTGAAGAAGTCGACCAAGTTCAAAAGGCATGATCTTCCCTTGACGGAAGCCAAACTGGGTCGGGTCCAATGTCTGCAAGTCCCTATATCTTTGTTTATGAGCTCCATTATGATCCTCTCCATAGCTTTGCAGACTAGACTTGTTAAGCTTATGGGCGGTAATTACCAGGGTCCGTAGAGGCGCCACCTTTGTGGAGTGGGACCACAGTTGCCGTCACGCCATTCCTTGGGCACGTATCCTGTGGTAAGGCTGAGATTAAACAGCTGCCTTATGTGGTTTAATTCCTCATTTAGCTCAGTGTAGCACACAGCCGGGGACACCATCCGTCCCATTGATGCTGTGTTTTTAGCTTTAGAGAGAGCAGCTTTCACCTGCATTTGAGATGTCTGGGAGGCTACACTGGCTGGGATAGTTATCTCTCCTTTAGGGGAGAGGGGGTGAAGTTTGCACTGAACCTGTCTGCCAGTATGTTGGCAATGTCTGTGGGTTCAGTGATTTTTGTATCATTTTGGACTAATTCTGAGCATATCTGGGAGTTTCCACCCAGGTTCCTAACATAGCTGAAAAAGGCCTTATGATTGTCCTTTGAATCCATGGCAATTTTTCTCTCAAAATTGGCCTTAGTTGATTTTATGAGTGCTCGTATTTTTTACTAATAATGATCAGGGTGACTTCCCTTTTATGGATTTTGTTCTATCATGTAATAGCTTTCTCCTCTTATTGTAAAGTTTGTTAATGGCTGGGGTCCACCAGACTGGACGCTTGCCCTTTGTGGAAAGAGTCTTGGTTTTATTTGGGATTGCCTGATCCATGCAGTCCTGGAGGTGTTCATAGAAGGCATTTGTAAGGGCTTCCGCAGCTTGGGTTGTGGTTTCCACTGGCTCAGGGGCCTTGAAGGATACCACACCAGTCTTGAGTAGTGTGAAGTTTGCTTTAGAGAAGTTCTTCACTGTGGTCTTTTTGTTTGGGGTGGGGCGGATGTGGATTTCCAGTGAGATTAGTTTATGATCAGATCTCACCAATGAGGGATATACTTCGTGTGGAGCATTTTGTCCCCATGTTTGTGACAATGAGATCTAGTATATTTTCTCCTCTCGTGGGAACAGTGACTAGCTGTTCCATGGCATTTGAATTTATGAACTCCAGGAACCGTTGGGCTAGAAAGTTAGGGCTTGAGTAATGTTCCCAGTCTATATTCAGGTAGTTGAAGTCACCCAATACGATGGTGTTTGGAGATACATTTATACCCTCCAGTGTCTTCAGGAAGGCTGTGTGGGGTTCCTGAGTTTGAGAGGGTGGCCTGTAGCATGCTACAATTTGTAGAGCAGTTTTGCCTATGGTTAGTTGCACCTGGATGGTTTCGAAGCTTGCGGCGCTGTTGCCACCAACCTGGAGGTGTGGGTATCCTTTATGAATATGGATACACACCCTCCTTTTGTGGTGTGGTCCGGGTTTTGGGGCCGGAACGCATGATATGAGGTAAAACCTAATAGTGCCGGGGTGCTCTCAGGAGCCTTGAACCAGGTTTCAGTTACAGCACAGACATCGATGTTCTCCATACTGAGAAGGGCCTCGAGTGTGTGTATTGTTAATATATACTATGGCCTGTGTACAGACTCTGATAGATGTCATTGTTCTAGCTCCCCTTCTATCTGATGTTACATGCTGCCCCACTGTATGGTACCATTGTGCCTTACATGTGTGTAGAGCCAGACACACACATGTCCTATACCACAGACAGCCATCAGACCAGACTGTGTAGCAGCCCAGTATATGTAGGGTCATTCTGTGATTGGCACATTTGAGGATGGTGTAGGACAGATAGTCCATATACTGTACTATTATGCTACTGTATCATAAGTGGATGTGCCTGGGTTCACATTGATTGTGGTTATGCACTGTCACACAGGTGTATCCTACCCTGTGCTATGACATGGCTGTTGAGCCTGCTATATATGCAGGTACTGTACCATGATAACCTTAGGATGTCTGTCATTAGCCAATGGCGCACATGTTATGAGCAGATGTCACCTTCCACACACACCATGTCTGTGTCAACAATCCCAATGGCAGTAGCAACTGTCTATTAATATACCAGCTATACATACCAGACATCCCCTTGCACTACTACATTGGGTCTATAGGGGCAGGGGTAGGGCTACACTCCATGGCCAGGACATATGGTGGGACGATATGGACATGTACTTATCCAGATAGCCATATATATATATATATATATATATATATGTATGTATATATATATATATATATATACATATATATATATATATATATATATATATATATATATATATATATATATATATATATATATATATATATATATATCTGAGTTCACATGTGTAGTACTTCCAAATACCACTGTCATGGCAACCACCCACTATGAATCACTACATTATGTGGGTGTATTCCCTGTACATTCCCTGTGTAATGGGCATTGTTCCTGTGTGTGGGCATCAATGTTACAGACAGCAGGTAGCAATGCCTCTTACAGGAGAACCTGCACACTCAGGGCAGCCGCATATATGTAGGAAGATCGGGACATACAGACAGACTGTGAGTAGAGTGGTGTAATGCTTTGCATAGTATTGGTGTTACAGTGTGTGTGTGTGTGTGTGTGTGTGTGTGTGTGTGTGTGTGTGTGTGTGTGTGTGTGTGTGTGTGTGTGTGTGCGCGTGTGTGTGTGTGTGTGTGTGTGTGTGTGTGTGTGTGTGTGTGTGTGTGTGCATACTAGTTTACCTGGGACTGCAGTCTGCCTGCATAGCTCACTACTGTGGGCCTATCCTCTAGCTGGACAGAGATGTGCCTCTCACGTGTTGTCTGTCCACCACACAGGTCCTGTGTCGGATATTACACTGGCAGTGTGTGTGTTGCATGCTAGCAGTGCATGGCTGTATCCATTTGTGTACCTGATGTCGTATTCCTGCATTAGGGTATATTGCAACACATTCTGTAACACCAGCATGTTCCAGGGTGTGTAATTGCAATATGGCGGGTATGGCCCTGTGTTCCTGCCTTTGTCCTCCACATATACGGCAGCCTTTGTCCTGCTGTGATACAGGTAGGGGTTGTTAGGTAATGGCCTACCATTAACTACTGCTAGCATTCCTGCTATCATCCCAGTCATACCACGGACACCCACAATAGTTGTTGGCCAAGGACCATACATGTGACTGATACATTGACAATACCACAAGTAAAGAATGTCCCCCTAGGGCTTGACTACAAGGTGTAATTAAAGGCTGCTGACCTACATCTGATATTGTTGACTGTTACGTATCATGCAGGCAAATCTGTTGTCAACTGTTGTGCGAATTGAAGGGAGTAGCCTGGACACCATAGTATGTTATATATCCGCACTGTCTGCATCTACTGTTTTGTGTGGTCCTTGCATCCATCAATGGTTATATACATCAACATCCATGTGCTGTCAGTAATGGCATACATTATTGTATGGTACACAATAAAGGTTGTCTGTGTATACATACCTGTGTGTCATGCAATGTCCTTTGAATTGTGAGTGGGTATATGTGCAATGTAAGTATCCCCTTTGTGGGGCTGGTTGCCACACCACACATGTCACAGGTACTGGTTACAGGGCTTGTGTCTGGGGATATACATTGCACCCAGTACGTCCACACTACTGCTACACATGTATGGCTACTAATACCCTTTGTCTGTGTATATGTGTATGTACCCATATATATATATATATATATATATATATATATATATATATATATATATATATATATATATATATATATATATATATATATATACCTACACATGATTGTCAATGTATGGATGTGTTTGCATATCTGTACCATTGTGATGTGTAGCCCTTCAACATAGTACATTCCCTGTGGTACAATGGTGTATCTGCATGATATGTTTCAGATATTGGCCTGACATGTACAGGTGACATGGGTAACTGTTGGAGCATTGTAGTTGTGTTGTGGTGGTCCTGCTGTCAAGTATTGCATGTGCTGGATATTGGATTGCACAGCATATCCATTAGGGCTGGGAGGGGTTATATAGCAGTAATTACCAGGTGTCCATCATTTGTGCCCCCACCCCCATTAACTGTGATCATGGTTTGTTATGTAGTATGGAGTGGGCCCGGAGTCCGTTCCCATGTGGAAATCATATACACATGTCTATCTGTATATATATATATATATATATATATATATATATATATATATATATATATATATCTGCAAAAGTATATCTATCTATATATATATATATATATATGTTACACCCCCATATATAGAGGGATAGAACTGGACATTGATATAGCTCTAGCTATGTATATCTATCTATCTATATATATATATATATATATATATATATATATATATATATATATATATATATATGTGTGTATGTAGAGATATAAATATGGATATATATATATACACACTGAACATATTAATCTATGTATGATTGCTGTTATATGGTTATTTGTGAGTCATGCATGTATACATATATATATATATATATATATATATATATATATATATATATATATATATACCTATAGCTGTCTATCTCTCTACATTTACAGATGTATAGCTGTCCATATGTCCGTGCATGCTCGGCCTATATGTGTGGCCTGCTCCTCATTCTCTTGGCAATTGACATGGATGACCTTAGGACTGAACTCAGTCATTCGTGCTGACACGTACGTGTTTCAGACGTATCATCTCAAGCAATATATGTGTTCTACCATGTATAACTGTGTAACCTGCAATGTTTGAAGTGTATTAGAGTGGGATATGACAGATATTCCTATATGTACCCACATTATGGCGCACTATGTCCGGGATTCATGCATTAAGAGGTTGTGTGGTGTGTTATTACTACATTCCCTGTGCTGTTGATTGATTGTGCTGGATGATATGTATGTGGAATGAGTGGTTATGTACATCTGTCATAGTTTAATGGTAAATCACGTAGTGTATGATGTGCACCATCCTGGGTGTGGGCCTTCCAAAAGCTGTATATTGTGTTTCAGGGCAGAACACTGGCTGTCAGATACAGAGTGAGTTAGGAACATTTGAGCGGTTGTACATGGGTGTGCGTGGGTTTGTGCAGAGCTGAGCAATGCTCAGGTTGCATTTACTTACATTCAGCTAACATCTACTTAGCTCAATCTATGTGGGCAATGCTTAAGCCCGCGCAAATACACGTACACACCCAACTGCTTATCCATGCGTACTACTGTTGTTATGCTTATACACATGCTTACTAGTGCCTTAGTCATTATGACACATCACATGTGCATTTAAGGCAGTACTCCTGTGCAAATATAAGTGTTACTTAGTAGGTTATACAGCACAATGAAGTTAACATACAAATATCACATGGAAAATAGGATGTGTTGCAGTGGAACTCAATCCGTGAATGCGTGCGCTTTAGGCGGATGCTCTGGCCACTACACTATTGCTGTTTAGCTTCATTTTAATATGTCTACCATAATGACATACCCATGTTCCCTTCTCCCGGCCCCCAAGCTCCACGTACACAGCATCCATCCATTCCCCGGTTGCTAGCCCTACCATACCACACCTCCACCCATTTCCCCCTCTGCACGTCTCGGTACACCTCCAGTATACTGTCCCCACCAAAGCATCTGCAGGCTCTTCATCTGTTTAGTCCATGTATGTACCAGCCTTCCTTTAATCCTCCTTCGATACTGGTGGTGACCTCGATGTGACCCACATCTGCCAGGGACAAACCTGTTGTTGTGTCAACTGGTCTACAGTGTTTCTCCCACTGGTAGCATCCTACAAGAGTGTTGTGTAACAGCATTTGCTCACACACCTGGCCAGCCACAGCTCCCGGTTCCACAGAACCAACACCCCAGGTGTGACATAGTCTGCATGTAGCACACTCACACGCCCCCCATGATGTGCACCGTATATCATTATTCCCTTCGGCATTATGCAGGTTTACTGTTCGCACCATATGATTGGACAGACACTGTTCCATGCTGCACATAGACTGCTCATACTACTGTGGTTGAGCAATGGACACATGTGTTCTGGTATTAATCTACACACTTATATACATTTCCTATACTGTCGGATGCCTGTGCTGGATGATGTGTTTGTGATCACAGCAGCTGAATGTGTATCTGCCATGGCTTAGTGGAATTCACATCTACTATAGTGTGCAGGGTTGGGGGTTTTCAACCTGGTAGTACAGATTATTTTGTTAATGGCCACAACAACAGCTGTTGGCTACAGGGTGACTAAGGCACTGTAGAACATTTATAGGTGGGTATGCACTTGTTTGCGTGAAGCACAGCATTACTGCCCTCTGGTCGCGGCATCTTGCACTTAGCCTCTACATTGCTTCACCAGTGTGTTACTCGCATACCGGCGCCCAAACAGGCTTACACCCGCTTGCTCCCGCATACACATGTGCAACGTTGTGCATTCTGTTCACATCTGTCAACCGGGACACTCGAACTGTATGCTTGTCCATTGTCAGTGGTGGCCTGGGGTGTAGAGCTCTACATTGACCCCAGCTATGTATCCCAGTCAATGCTGGGGTGTTCACATTCATAGAGGGTAACTGCCATAACATAGCTATGTCCCCCATTAATCATGCTTAGTTTATGTTAAACAGTCAGTATTATCCATGCTTAGGTCAGGTTTACATGTCAGGTATGACTGTTGACAAAGGTCAGTTTAAGGTGAGGTAGGATTCCTGTTTCACAGGTCTGGATAGGTTACATGCAGGTATTCAGGGTAGGTGTAGTTATTCCATACCTGTGTGGTATAGTAGAGGCGAATAGCTAAGGAGTAAGCAGGTAGGTAGTGGGGGTGACATTGTAACTGTATTGTAGCCCATAGGTATAATTGGATGGGGAGCAATAGGGATGGTATGTCGGATGTTGGGATTTGTATGCGAGGCAGGACAAGAGGTGTCTGTATCACTAGTTGATGTAGTGGTATAGAGTGTGAGGAGAGGGGGTTTCAAAAGGTGGTGAGCCTGTGCTGCTCCAGGTGTGCTTGTGGTGTTCCTTCATGTGTTAGTTACATGTGTCCTGTGGGACAGCTGCGATAATACATGTGGGTTGGGGTTCCAGCTACTGGCAATATAGTGGGGGAAGAGGGTGTCACCTACGTGTACCTGTAGACATTTATAGAAATGGAACAGGAGCTGATAGGTACATGGTGTGAATGGGGTGCAAATGGGGGTGTTAGTAGGGGGATTATCCAGGGATGTGCAGGATGGCTGCAGGGAAGGTCCACAGCTGGCCATGTTGTCTATGACAACAGCTGTGCATATGCACTGCATTTGGTGTTTGCTTCGGACACTCACACCACTGGGTGGGGCTGAGGACTAAAATAATACCTTGTGATGCCTATTACATCAGCTTACATGCTTACAGTGGGGTGTTTCGACCATGTGTTTGTAGGTGTAGTGTAGTGGGTTATGCAACAAGACATATGGTTATACCGTACTTAGCCATGTAAACTGGACTGTGTTGTGGTGGGACCCATATCGGGAATGGCTGCCCGTTAGGCATGAGCATGTCTGTCGAATGTACAGAATCCGCAGCCTGTCCAAAGTTTGCTTCATAATATTGGTGTGTTCCTCTTACAATCTGCACCTGTCTGGCAAATACCTGGGAACTGACGCCATTAAATACAGACAAGTAATTGGGTTTAGGGCCCCACATCCTTCAGACGAGTCATGCTAATGCATAATCTATTATTCTATCGGCTTTCTAAGGTTGTAAGTGGAATATTTGCATTCTGTCCCTATTTGTCCCGCCAATGGTTTAGGTTCTCTCCAGTGGTTTTGCTCTTAGAGGTTGAGAGGTAGACGCGTAAGCTCTGCCCAATTTGCATTATTACTTACATCCCCGGTGTGGTCCAAATACAACTGTGCCAGCCAACGCCTGCACACCTAGGCCCATAATTGCATACCCATAGTTCACCCATCTGCCCCTCCTCTACTGCACTCATCCTTACTGTGGGTGCAGGTGGGATCCGACCACACCATTACACACTGCCCAGTCTCCACATGTCAGGACCCATGTCTACGTTGTGTCGACCCATGGGTCATCAGGCTTGCACAACCTACTGGTCCATGTACATATACAGCCTGGTTAGATAAATTCTTACAGGGACTGACTCCGATGATCATTTATTTTTGGGGTGTCTCACAAGGGACATTGATATCTTTGTTTCAAGAGTAGACTTGGCAGGTATCTCCCACTGGTAGTATCCTGCCTGTGGTCTGGGAAGCAGTGGTGTGTTTACCTGTATCGTGTGTTTGTATGTTTCACCTATCTAGGTGGGGGGGTTGATGCTACATGTTACACGTTTGTTGATTGGACCCCTCATCCCCATTGGCATGGCCTGTGAGCATATGTAATCCTTAACTGGTGTATCATATATAGATATATATATATATATATATATATATATATATATATATATATATATATATCTGCTGTATACTACTATTTACTACTATTTAACAAATGGTTTTCTAGTCCTGAGGAGCTTTTCTCCCCGGGTCTCTCTGCTTTAAATGAGCCAAATGCTCAGCCAGACTTACCCGGTTAACAGATGTGATTTAAATACATGATTCAGTTAATATCCTAGCTATATATATGTGTATGTTTACACACATATATGCATATATATTCTACATATACATACATATATATGTATATATCTGTATGTGTATGCATACATATATATATATATATATATATATATATATATATATATATATATATATGCTGTATATATATATATATATATATATATATATATATATATATATATATATATATATATATATATATATATAGTCCCTATCAGATCGCGAGAATTTCAATTCACCTAACTGTCATTTCAATGAAACTTCATTACATCGCCCCACACCCCTAACTATATATATCAACTCCAGGGTCGCACAACATTGGGGACGGGGGCAAATGCTTGTCGATGTAATGAAGTTTCGACGAAATGACAGATAGGTGAATTGAAATTTCGACGATCTGATAGGGACCCATATATATATATATATATATATATATATATATATATATATATATGTCTAATGACATATGGATGTATGGGTGTCTGCATATGTATCTATTACCTGTATGTGGGTATGTATATGTATTCTGTCTCTGTATTTTTTTACATTTGTACTACGGAGAGGGAGAGGTATATCTCCATGTAGCTATGGATAGATATATACACACACATACCTCTACATATATACATCTACATCTGGTTATTCCGTTCCTTGCCATGTAGATTAGACTTTGCTGCAGTGGGACTCATAGCGGGTGTGGCTGCTCATTGGGCGACACCTCTGCCCAATGAACACTTTCGCTTACATCCCTGGGGCTGTCCGTATAGACCCACATCAGCCAACACCTGCACACCTAGACCCATAACTACCTACCCATAGTTCCCCCACCTGCACCTACTCTACAGCACCCATCCTTATTCTGGGTGCAGGTCAGGTCTGAACATAGCACTACACACTGCCCACTCTCCACTTCACGGGACCCATGTCATACGTTGTCTCGACCCATGGGTCATCAGGCTTTCCCACCATTGTATTTCAGGTATGTACACACCCTGGCCAGAATGGTCAATGCATCGGCTTCCTTGCATGATATGTCAATTTTTGTGGTGTGCCACAAGGGACGCCCCTGTCTGTGTTCCAAGTTTAGATTTCACGTGTGCACTGTGTACCCCCCCAGTTGTATCCTGCTTGTGGTCTGGGGAGCAGTGGACTATTTACATTGTTTGCGGGTTTGTGTGTATGTTTCCTCTGTCTGGCTTGGGGAGAAGGTGATGCTACATATTACATGTTTCTTGCTTGGGCCCCTCACTTCCATTGGCATAGCCTGTGAACATATGTCATTCTTGTGTGCTGTTTCCTATCATAGCTGCATATCTGTGTATATCTACGCACACACACACACACACACACACACACACACACACACACACACACACACACACACACACATATACATATATATATATATATATATATATATATATATATATATATAAATCCATGTGGGTGTATGGGATGTGTGGCCTTAATCTTACTTATCTATTGCTATGATGGCTTAGTGGTTAACTACTGTGACTATAGCACCCTGGGTTTGAGCCTTGCTGAGGCAGTGTATTTTATTGCTTGGCAGAACTTGGGCCTTTGGATCCACAGTGTTTATGGCACTTTAAAATAGCTGTAATCGGGTTTGAGCGGGTTTGCGCAATGGTAAGCACTGCTAACCTCCAGTTACAGTTTCTTACACTCCTTAGCTTCTACTTTGTTTACTCTGTGTGGGCAATGCTTACCCCCACGCAAACACACTTGGACATGCTTACCGCTGCTTATTTGTGCTTAGACCTGCTTACATGTGCCTTATTCATTATGACACTTACACTTCAGATGTGCATTTCATGCAGTACTCCAGTTCACATTTAATTGTTATTCTGTAGGTTATACGGCAAAATGATGTAAAAGTATGTTCATATACAGATTTCCCATGGAAAATGATTTGTGCTGCAGTGGGTGTCGAAAAGTGAATGCCTGTTCGTTAGGCGGATGGTCTAACCACTCCAGTATTGCTGTGCTGCTTCATTTGCATATATATTCCTTGTTATCCTCTTCAGCCTTTTTGGCGGCATTAACCATAGCTAGACGATGGGCAAACCCATGCACCTATGGTTAGCTGTACTCGGGGTTTTAAAACAAATAAATAATAGGGGTTCTTCATTTTATTTGACTGTACTGTTGCTGTTGAGCACATGGGGACTGTTGGTGGGGATATGCGGACACTTGTGAGCTGTCTCGCTCATTTATTTACACATTCTTCTGTTCTACATTGTGGGGCATGTTTATTCTGAGAGCTCTGCTCTCAGACATGCCCCTGCACTCGTCCATGCTCCATGTAGCAATTGGAGTTCAGGCAGCACGCCTTCATTAATATGCATGGCGCACTGCCGTCCTCCTCTTCAACTGCCGCTTCCGTGCAGGATTAGATTAGTCCTGAACGGAAGATTAGTAAATCCGCGGGATTATCTAGTTAAGAGATATCTCAACAGACTTTCATGTTTCCAGAGAGATGTCACAGAGTCAAGTAGCAAGAAAAAGGTTAATAAGCTACAGACGATAGCTCACATTTCTTCCAAGCCATAAAGTTATGTAAGACTTTATATGCACCTTTTAGTTAACAGTTCAACAAAGTTTAAATTACTTAATTAAAGTTTTTTTGCATGTAAACATGTCAAATAATACTGCTACAGTTAAAATGTCAGTAAATTTTTGGTTTAAGGTTAAAATGTTTTCTTAAGGTTAAAGGTTATTAGTTCAAAAATGTTAAATATGTCTAAACGCAAAAGGTTTAAATCACAAAAGCACTCTAATGACTCAGAAGTCAGTATGGTCTCCAGTTTAAACTTACATGCTTCAGCACATAAAATTCAACATAATAATTTCAGTTGTAGCATAGTTTCACATACAGATAATCAGAATATAATACATACAATTCAGAATATAGAAGTAGGTTACAGTATTACAAATCTCAACACAGTCTACATACATAACATACAAGCAATGTCTCAGGTTCACATTACTTCATCTAGTTTCTTATTTCAAAATCCAGTACAATGTTTGTACTGGACAGAGATAAGAGGAATCAAAGTGCAGATTTTGTGACAAAAGAACAGACTTCAGTGCTAAGCAAAATAATACATTCCACAGCTATCTGTAAAGATAAGAGCATTAATCTATCATTGTTTAAGGTTATGTCATCATTTGCAGACAAATCAGCTTTAGTTGCTGTAAAGGAAAACACAAAGATCAATGCACGTTAGGTTCAAGCAAGACACCCTTTATTACTTGCAGCAAGGAGACAAAGCATGTAGGTACAAGGTTTGTCTGATTTTCCATAGTTCAGCCTACAGTTTTTATACAGTTTTCTACAAGTTCACAGAAAGATGCTATTATTTGATTTGCTGCTGACATGGTCAAATGATTGCTGTCTTGCAAAAACATGTTTTTTGAGAAAAACAACCTGGCCTTGAGTTTGTTTCAGCTTCCCTTAGTTTCTCACAATTCTTTCTCTAGTTCTGATATGATACATTCAAGGTACAGTCCTGGCCTCAATACACTTTCTGCTGAACATGGTGAATTTACAGACATCCATTGTTCTCTTTTCAGAGCTTCTAGCAGCTGCATATTTTCACACAGAATAAGCAGAATAAATGTATTAACTCCTTTTAACCCTTAATACACTAAACCTGCATATTGCAGTTATATATTTTAATACACTAAGCCTACATGTTGCATTGCAGTTATACATTTTCCTAACATTCCCCCCTTTAATACTTCATTCAACTTCCAAAACAAGCATAAACAGTTTTTCTTCCCTTAACCATTTCCCACTCAGGATTTGCAGTTAGAGTCATTCAGTTCAAGCTTGTGAAAGTGTTTCTTCAGCTTTTAATGAGTACCTCTAACTCAACATTCTGATATAAAGTCTTTGAAATTGAAGCGTCTATGAAATTTTCAGGGGATGCAGCAACATCCACACACCATCAGTAAGGCTGCCCCTACACAGATGGCAATCAGAATGTTCATCAAGATGCTGCCCCAACCCCTGAACCATTTTTGGAAAAAGTCTGTCAATGGATTCGGTCCTGGTTTGGTCATGGCCGACACTTGCTGAATTATTTTGAGATGGCTATTTCATGTTTGTTGTCAGGAATAAATGAACAGCACTCCTCCTGGATTAAAGCACACAACCCTCCTTTCACTGCTAGGGTAAAGTCGAGAACCATGCGATTTTGAAGTACCACTGTCCTCATGGATGTGAGTTCATCAGTCACCAATTCTATGGTGGAAAAAGTCACATTACTCATTGTCTCAAGAAGTTTGGATAGTTTTCTCAGCTCCCAGATCGATTTCACTGCTCCATATGCTGGTATTATGCCCACCCAAGATATGACATCATCGGCCAGATCCATGTGTGACAGTCCTTTGTCACTCACATGGGCTAGATCATGGTGATATATCCAGGATGCATCAACTTGTCCCACTGGATTAGCGGGTTTCTTGATTTCTTGAACATTTCGAATTTTCCCCTGGGGTAGTGTCCATACATGTCATATTGCTGGAATCAGATATTCCAGAAAACAGCTTCCAGACCAGTTGCCTAGTAGCCATTTATATGCTCTATCACCACACACGAAGTAGCAGTCAGGAATTGCGACTGAGATGTTGCCGATTTTATAGTTACCGGGCTTTTGTTGGGTCATAGCCCAGAACATTTTACTATACACAATTTGATTTTCATCAACCATTTTCTTCCTTTCAGTAAAGTCATTGCTATTGCCAACCTGTATTGCTGGCCTTCATTTGTCGTGGTGCAGGAATTCCTGGTACAGTGCTGTATCACTGTCATATTACAGGTGCTATTTCCAACTTCTGTTTTTCCGTAATTTTGAAAGCATACTGTTCCTCTTTTTGCCTTGGGTAAAAACAGGGTCACTCTTTTAATCGATTTCACATTCACTGCATCCTTCAGTAGTGCTTGCCAGGTTTGATTCATATTTAAGGGAATCTGTATTAAGGGTATTCCTCCATGTGCAGTAGAAATAGCTGCACAGACCCAGCAATTGGAGATATTGAGGGTGTCTGCATAAACGTGCTTAATAGCCTGATAAGTATTGAAATTTGGGCGCCACTTTGCATGTTTACTTCATTCTACTTGTGTGGCTGAGAAGAGAAATGGCCACAATAAAAAGATTATTGTCACCAATACAGTCAACGAGATGGTCATGCAATATTTCTGCAGAAATGGTTACTCTACATTCCTGTTTTCTTCGGCTCTTCCAAACAGATGCATTTGGATCTTTCTTGCTTCCATCATCTTCGCCCAGGACACGTGATCTTACTCTCTGCCCTATAGGACCTTAGCACCGATGATTGCTTCACTGGGTTTGAGACAGATCAGTTCCTATTGATCTGAACCCCCCTTTGTAGCCGGACTTTTGTGCTTAGGGTCCCGATGGAAAGGTAAGGCCTTTGTCCAGCTTGAAGTTCTTCACCAACTTGCAGTGCGTCAGATGTATCCATGAAGCTCGCTCTACTATTTTGACTGCAGTAGGTGTTGAAAGAAGCACCTGGTAAGGACCTTCCCACTTTGGCGATGCCCAGTTCTTTCTCTTCACAATTTTAATCCACACCCAGTCTCCTGGCGTCACTGCCACTTCTGATGTTTCGGTTTGTTTTTGACCTGAAACAGAATTAAACTGCAACAGATGTTTAGAACTCAACAACTTTTTCATATATTCAGCTAACGTAAAATCAGCTTCCTGGTCTGATGACATGAGAAGTTTCCACTGGGGTGTGTAATAAGCTTACCCATATTACTTCTCGAAAGAAGTCAGTCCTTTAGCTGTAGGGACGGTTCTCATGTTCAACAGTGCCAGGGGTAAACAGTACAGCCAGGTTTTCCCTGTCTCAGCTATCAATTTCCTCAGTTTGCTTTTCAGTATACCATTATGTCTTTCAACCAGCCCCACAGACTGCGGATTATGTGCACAATGATTTTTTAAAGAAATACCAAAAAACTTACTCAGCTGTTGTATGGTTTGATTTACAAAGTGCGTACCATTGTCACTATAGATTCTCTCTGGAATGCCGAACCTAGGAATAATTTCCTTAACAAGTACTTTTGCCACTGTAGCTGCATCTGGGTTTTTGGTTGGAAAGGCTTCCACCCATCTGGAAAACATATCTATAATGACAAGGCAATACTTCTTATTCTCACATTTGTTCAATTCTATGAAATCCATACAGATAGTGTGAAATGGATATGGTGGTGTGGGAAAACTCCCTTGCTTGGGCTTTATTGCCCCCTGTGCATGGTGTTTGTTACAAATCTGACACATTAAACAAAATTTTTAGAATAGTTTGTAAATCCGTATGTTGTGAACACTTGGTTCACCAGCTGTATCATCCCCCCTGTTGAGACATGGCACTGCCCATGGCTCAACAATGCTGCATAACGGAATAAATTACAGGGTAGTATTGGTTTCCCTTCCTTAGAGATGTATAGCCCATTTTCGAGGACTGGTCCTCGTTTTATCCATCACTGTTTTTCAGCTTGCGTAATAAGTGTTTGCATTGTTTTTAACATATCCAGATTCCAAATTTCAGAGGGTTGTAATTCCTCATTTAAAAGAAATACCTCTGTAGCTGCTTGTTTTTCAGCTGTATCAGCTCTTGCATTACCTTTTGAAATCCTATCTTGTTGCTTGGTGTGAGCTGCACATTTGCAAATGGCCACCTTCTGAGGTAACTGAATGGATTCTAAAAGATCTAAAATAAACTGCTTATGATTTATAAGTTTGCCAGTAGATGTTATCATTCCCCGGTTTTTCCACTGTTGTGCAAACACATGTTCAGTGGAGAAAGCGTACTGGCTAGCAGTAAAAATGTTTACACATTTACCCTTTGCTAAAGTACATGCCCGTGTCAGGGCAATCAATTCTGCTGCCTGTGCAGATAAATGGTGCGGTAAAGATTTTGCTTCTATAACTTCATTATCAGAGACTACTGCATATCCTACTAGGTTCTGTCCTGCAGGGCCCCTTTTGCATGAGCCATCCATGTAGTATGTCACCTCGGCATTATCCAAGGGGACATCTGTGAGATCTTTTCTAGGTAGTGTCTTTTGCTCAATTACCTGCAGGCAGAAGTGCAGTGTGCTGTCTGCAGGGGTTGGTAGCAGAGTAGAAGGGTTCAAAGTCGTGCATTGTTCAATTGTCATATGAGGTTGGCTCAATAATATAGTCATGCAGGAGAGATGCCTAGCAGGGGAAAGAAATGCCACCTTTTCTTGCAACAAGATAATTGTGACTGCATGGGGTACCCTCAAAGTGAGGGGGTTGAACAAAACTACTGAAGCTGATGCCTGTACCGCCATTGCAGCTGCAACAACTGCCTGGACACAGTGGGGTAGTGACAGTGCCACTGGGTCCAGCTGTGATGAATAGTAAGCAATGGACGTTGCTTATCCCCATGTTGTTGTGTTAGTACTGATGTCATATAACCCTGCTTGCAATCTACAGTCTGGAAAAAACGTTTATGATAATTTGGTAATCCCAGAACTAGAGAGGATGCTATTAACTGTTTTAGTTTACAAAAAGCCAGTTCTGCTTCTGATGTCCATTGTAACAAATCTTGTGCTGCCATGGGTGTCTTATATATAAAGGTCAGTTAAGGGTGCAGATTCCAAGGCATAGTTTGGAATCCAGCTTCGACAAAAATTAGTCGTTCCCAAGAAGGACATCATTTCCTTCTTGGTGGTAGGCTTTGGTGCCTGCAAGATTGCCACTTTTCTGTCCTCATCTAATGTTCTACCTTCCTTGGATATCACATATCCTAGGTACTTCACCTGTTTTTTCCAGAGCTGCAGTTTGTCTTTGTTTACTTTATGTCACTCAGCAGCTAAAAATTGTAAAAGTGCTACTGTATCTTCCTTACAATCCTGCAGGGTGGGGGCCGCTAACAAAATGTCATCAACATAAAGTAAAATCTGGCTACCCTTCAGTGGATTAAACCTTGCCAAGTTACTTGACATTTCCTGTGAGAATATCATAGGGCTCTCACAATATCCCTGTGGTAGTCACGTATATGTGTATTTTTTTCCCTGAAATGTGAATGCAAACCAATACTGGCTATCTGGGTGTATCAGTATTGAAACAAATGCGTTACTAATATCCACCACAGAGAAATACTTTTGTTGAGGTTTTAAGTCATTTAACAGAGTGTGTGGATCTGGCACAATGGGTGCCCTTGGTATTACTGCGTCATTCACAGCTTGCAAATCCTGGACCATACACCATTGGCTTTTTTAACTGGAAATAAAGGTGTATTACATGGAGAATCGGGAGATTCCACTAGTACCCCTCCCTTAAGTAATGCTGCTGTGATAGGTTTTATCCCTGCCTCTGCATCTTTCCTTAAGGGTTATTGTCTTTTCTGCGGTCTAAATGCTGATTTCGGTGTGATATTAACTGGCCCTGCCATACGGATAAGTCCTATATCTGATTTCCCTGTTGACCAGAGAGTCTCTGGTACATCTCGCAAGGTGTTTTCTTCCTCCTTCAGTAGGAGTATCCATCAGCTGTCTTCGAGAGAATGCAGGTGCACACCTGGGTTGGTCTGTGTCACCCAATTCAATTTTTGTACTTGTATTCCCTGTCCTGACAGTTCCAGTTCTGTTTGTTTCTCCCATTTTGTGGCTTTCTCCCCTAGGTCTGTCCACTGTATATTTTTATTCTTCGTCAGGCTAACATGTGGTAATCGATTAGATTTATAAAGCATTAAAAATTCCTGAGGCAGCGAACAGCTAACTACACTATTCCCTTCTGTGTCCCAGTACAGGTTATGCAGTACTAATCTATTTGTATGGTTCTTAAATAATTTTTCTTCATATTCCTTATCTGGTCCTGGTGTATTACAAAAATATAGGGTACAATGTAACAGGTGTTGTTTATCAATGTCGAGGGAGGGAAACTTACTGATGGCTACGTTCATCAGCTCCTTGGTCACAGTCCCCGGACCAGTTGTGACCAAGTCCTGACTATACCAATAAAATATTTCACCCCCGATTGCACAGTAAAGGTGTCAGTTTGTTGCTGTGCTTCCATTCCCTGCATGGTTGGGACTACTGCTATACCAAATAACTGCATGAGATCCCTGCCCAAGAGATTCACTGGGCACTTTGCAGAAACTACAATCTTACTTTTCTGTGTTAATCCCGAAACAGGATCAGTTATTGTAATATTGTGGGAGAGGGGCTCCTGATATAGCTGCCCATTAGCTGCTTTGACTAATATATAGTCGGATGATTCTGAGTTTCCTAGCAATTTGGAGGGGTGTATCAGGGTTCGTGATGCCCCTGAGTCGCACAAAAATTTGACTTCTCTGCCTTCCACCGAAAGTATAACTTCTGGTTTAGTATCTGCTAAGTAGAGCTCCAAGCTCAATAACGCCAAATCTAGTACTTCATTTTCTCCTTCACTATCATCAATTCCCTGTACTTCCTCTATTTCCCTTTTCACATTCTCATTTGTCCTTTCTGCACTAGCCCCTTCTAATGATTCCTGACTATCATATAGTCAGTCTTCACCCTCCTTGTCTTCCGTAGTTGCTTTCTTATTTTTCTTGCAATCCCTTGCCAAATGTCCCTTTTTACCACATTTGAAACATTCATCCCTTTTCTTGCATCCTTCAAAGTCTTCTGATTGTTGATCAGACTGCCTATCTCCCTGTGCATTTTTCCTGCCCTTCTTTCCGGGGTGTACTACATAAACTTCCACTCCGTCTTCTACAGAAAATACTTGAGCCTTATTTTTCTTTTTGCTATTGAAATGCCTTTCAGCATGCCTAGCATATTCGAGTAGTGATTGTAGCCTGCTAGTTTGATGATCAACCATATGTTTTGTAATGAAACTGCTTATAGGTATACTACTGCCTTTCAAAAATGCATTTTTCAACTGCTGTTCATATGGGGAATCTTATTTTTGGTCTTCGGGGATCTGCATCCCACAGTGGTTATTAAAACATTCCAGTAGCCTAGCGAAATATTGGTCAACTGTCTCACCCTCCTGTTGGATGCATTGATTAATGCGCGTCCAGTCTGCCCTAGGTTTCCATTTTTCAGAGATGCGCTCTGTAAGTCCTTTTACTCTAGCATCTAAATCTGCACTGCTATGAGGAAGGGGTTTTTGTTCAGCATCACGAGGATTCCAATTGCTACAAATCATGTACCAGTCTGGCCTTACAATTTGTCAAACTACTCTTTCTATTTCTTCCCCGTTTAAATGATAACTTAGCCTCATTCCTTGTAAATCATTTGAGAATTTTCTAAAATTAATTTTCAGATGGAGAATCCCTTCTGTAGCTTTCTGGATATCTTCCGGAGTCCAGGGTCTGTATACTAAGATGGTTGGATCCTGATTATCCTGCCCAGCCTGAGGGTTCGGTACTTCTATGAGTGGACATATTTCCTCTTCTTCTCCCGCAGGTTGTGTGTCTTTAAATTTCTGCCATGACTCCCGATTACCTGCTTTTGTTCAGGACCTAGTTTCAATGGGATCCCTTATTTTAGCTAGCTTTAGTTTTATAGCGTCCCTATCCTCAGTGACCACAGGATATAGCGGAGGTGGATCTACCTGTATACTATTCTGGTAAGGGAGGGGGAGGCGGAGGTGCTGTTGCTATTACTAGGTTGTTATCCTCCCTATCTAAAAACATTGTTTTTGAATCCTTGTTCTTTTGGTCCCTACAGTTTACTTCCTCCAGCCACCTGTGTGCCTGGGGAATTTCTAACTGTCGTTGCTTTTTTACCTGACCTTTAGAATCAGTTTTAAATTGCTTAATAAGTTTGATGAGTGAGGATTTTTCCAATTTTCTATCAAATTCATATTTAATAACCCATTTTGAAAAGTATCTAACATTGTGTGCACGCTGTGACTGCATATATTTTGCATCTTCCATTAACAGTGGGTCACGGAGTGTTTTTGCACAGTTATTAAGCATTTTCCCTTATCTTTGATTGTTACAAAACTTCACCTTGATTCTCTAGTTTTAACGTGTACCACGGATTTTGTTATAGTCTCTTCAGAATGACTACCTAAAGTCTACCTATTCTGTTTCTCCTGATCTATGACAAGACAGTACCTTTCTTATCCCTGACTGTAAGAAAAATACAATCTGACAAAAAACAATATACATCTAGTCCCTGATCCTAAAACAGAAAAAAAAGTAGATTCACCTTACCTGAGCCCACGTGATTGATCGCCGATTCACAGAAAACCCGTCCTTCAGTCACAGATCAGAAAGTGGCTGGCCTCTTTTGATGACAATTCAGTTGGAGGACTTTACATAGAAGAAAAACTGATTTGGTTTCTTCCCCATACGATTTCAGCCACCTGGCCATCTGATCCGAGGTGAAGAGAGGGTTTCCGGTCCAAAGGACCAATCTGTAAAGGAAAGCACAAAGATCAATGCATGTTAGGTTCAAGCAAGGCAACTTTTATTACTTGCAGCAAGGAGACAAAGCATGTAGGTACAAGGTTTGTCTGATTTTCCATAGTTCAGCCTACAGTTTTTATACAGTTTTCTACAAGTTCACAGAAAGATGCTATTATTAGATTTGCTGCTGACATGGTCAAATAATTGCTGTCTTGCAAAAACATGTTTTTTGAGGAAAAACAACCTGGCCTTGAGTTTGTTTCAGCTTCCCTTAGTTTCTTACAATTCTTTCTCTAGTTTTGATATGATACATTCAAGGTACAGTCCTGGCCTCAATACACTTTCTGCTGACCATGGTGAATTTACAGACATCCATTGTTCTCTTTTCAGAGCTTCTAACAGCTGCATATTTTCACACAGAATAAGCAGAATAATTGTATTAACTCCTTTTAACCCTTAATACACTAAACCTGCATATTGCAGTTATATATTTTAATACACTAAGCCTACATATTGCATTGCAGTTATACATTTTCCTAACAGTTGCACATAGAAAAGATACAAGTGTGGTCTTGTCAGAATTTAAAAGGTCAAAAATTACAGCAGCTAACAGTTCAAAGTGTAACTGCTCTGTATATACTGCTTTAAACATCAGTAAAGAGATATGTGCAAATGTACAGATTTTAAAGAATTGGTTACAACAGAAACATGCAGATTTATGGGTTAAAGATAAAATAAATTCCAGTTCAGCTGATACAGCTGAAGTGCTTAGAAAGACATATTGAGTGTGGTCATTTAAGAAAAAAGTGTAACCGTATGCCTCTATGTCTTGTAAGGTATAGCAGAGCTAACAGTCAAATTAATTAGCAGAATAAAGAGTTTGCAGTTACAGTTTGGCAAATACATTTTTGTATTATTGTTTTGTTTAGCAGTCATTAGTTAAGTGCATAAACAGTATTGTAATAGAGGCAAACTAATGTTTTCTAGTTTACAAAATTTAAAGTCAATGCTACATTGTAAAAGTGACAGCACAGTTAAAAATTCAGATCTTATGTATAAAAAGAGTACAGTATGTAATCAGTTTAAGACTGCATATGTTTTGTACAGAGATGGCAGTTTGCCAAGTACCTCAGTTCAGATTACAGTCATCCTAGCAAGCTAAATTATGTCATAGGGCTATATGGCATCCATTTTAATGCATTTACAGCTTTTTCCTATTTATCCAAAAAAATTGTAGTAACACATTCTTGCAGCATTCAGTTCTAATTGAAAGTAAATTACGGCAGCTAAAGAAATGGTTATGGTGAGACAGTGGGTGGAGTTTCACTCTCTGGACAGTATGTTAAAAAGTAAGGGTCACAAGACAAAATGTAAAAAGTTCAACAGTTAAAACTGATTATATATATGTGCAAAAATGCACAGTGTCAAATTATTACTTTAATTTTAATTTAAAATAAGTTCAAAAATTTGATACAACTATCAAGTTAAATGCAATTGCTACAGCCAAGACCTTAGCAAAAGCTGACAATTTAGTGATGAGACAGAAACAGATTTTGCAAGATCAGATGCCAGTAACAAAATTTTCCTTGCAAATCCTGATATTGAAGCAGTAAAACAGACACCACCAATCCCAGCAGTTAAATGTTTTTTTTTTTTTTGTATGTAAAAAAAAAATAGTGTCCCAAATACTGGACATGAAAACACAAGCGTGTAAAAGCAGGTATTAATAACTTAGTTTCAGTTGTTTCCAATAAAGCTAAACAGGTTACTGATTTAACTATTGTTAGAAAAATATGCATTAGTAATATGCATGCTTAGTGCATTTGAGGTTTAAAACAGGTTAATACATTTATTCTGTTCACACTGCATAAATCTGCAGAAGCTACATTCCAATTCTGTTATGTCATATGCACAGCTATGATCTGTTTATGCTTTGGAAATTAACAGGAAAGCATTTGATTTCTGCTAATGTCATGAAAATAATAATAGATGTTTCATTTCTACTAATGTCATGAGATTTAAACAAAGAGTTATTGATTTTCTGCTTATGCTATGAGAAAAGTACATAACTGCTGAAGCTATTGATAATGAAAACAAAGGCTGCTTGAAAATATAAACCGTAGTCAGCATTACTTGTACCTAAGCTAGAAATGTACCTTGAAATGTAACACATATATATTAGAACTGCAAAATTGAAGAATAGAAAGTTTGTAGTGGGCTAAAAATAAAGCCCCAAGGCCAGGTTTTCTCAAATGTTTTTCATAAATCCAGTCATGTCAGCAGGAAATCCAAGTAACATTTTCTATGTAACACATAGTGAGTTTTAAATCTGGACATGTCAGCAGGAAATCTAAGTAACATTTTCTATAGAATAATACAGAAAGCTGTGTCTAACTACGTCAACCATAGAAAAGTAACATTTCATAGAACTGTATAAAAGAAGCATACTGCCTACTAGTAATTTGGGCAAAATCCTGTATCTGCATGTTTTGTCTCCTTGCTGCAAGTAATAAAGGGTGCCATACCTGAACCTTACATGAATTGGTCTTTGAAGTTTCTTTCCTTTGACAGATTGGTCCTTCGAGCCGGAACCCTCACTTCACCTTGGATCAGACGGGCCAGGTGGTTGAAACCGTACGGGGAAGAAACCAAATCGGTTCTTCTTATTTGAAAAGCCCTCCGAATGAATTGTCGTACAAAAAGAGGCCAGCCACTTTCTGATCTGCGACTGAAGGACGGGTCTCCACGAGCCAGGTGATCAATCACGTAGGCTCAGGTAAGCTGAATCTACTTTTTTCTGTTTTCTGCTTTAGATCAGGGACTAGATTTGTATTGTTTTTGTCAAGACTGTATTTTACCAGTCAGGGACAGAAAAGATTACTGTTTTATCATAGATCAGGAGAAACAGAATAGGTAGGCAGTCATTCTGAAGAGACTATAACAAAATCTGTGGTACCACATTAAAAAATAAGAGAAGTTACGTAACGATCAAAAAAGGGTAGAACAAATTGGGTAATAATTGCACAAAAATACCCCAAAATCCACTGTTAACCAAAGACACAAAATACATGCAGTCGCAGCACGCTGACAATATTAAATACTATTCAAAATGGGTTAATAAGTACGAATTCGACTGAAAATTAGAAAAATTCTCGCTTATCAAACTTGTCAAACAGCTCAAAACCGATTCCAAAGGTCGGGTAAAAAAGCAACGCCAATTAGGCATTTCTCAGGCACACAGGTGGATTGAGGAAGTAAACCGTAGGGAACAAAAGAACAACAATTCAAAAACAATATTTTTAGATAAGGAGGACAATAACTTAGTAATAGCATCAGTCCCTCTGCCTCCCTTACCAAAATATAAAGCAAGTGAACAGGTTAGTCCACCCCCATGATATCCTGTTGTCACTGAAAATAGAGACATTGCAAAAGTAAAACCATTTATTAGAGATCCCATCGGGACCAGGTCTCGAATATGGGCAGGTAACTCAAATGAAGGCATTGAGTTATATCAAATGGTTAAGAATTCAAGATCTATGAGTGAAGAAGAAATATGTCCACTTATAGAAGTACCCAATCCTCAGACAGGACAAGATGGTCAGGACCCAACTATTTTAGTGTATAGACCCTGGACTCCAGAAGATATCCGGAAAGCCACTGAGGGAATTCCCCATCCAAAAGTTAATTTTAGAAAGTTCTCAAAAGATTTACAAGGAATGAGGCTGCGTTATAACTTAAACGGAAAATAGGTAAAAAAAGTAGTTAGACAAATTGTGGGGCCAGATTGGCACATGATTAGTGGCAACTGAAATCCCCGTGACTCTGTACACAGACCCCTCCCACATAGCAGCGCAGAGGTAGACAACAGAGTAAAAGGTCTTACAAACCACATCTCTGAAAAATGGAAGCCTAGGACAGACTGGACTTGCATTAACCAATGCATCCAACAAGAAGGTGAAACTATTGACTGATATTATGCCAGATTATTAGAATGTTTTAATAACCACTGTGGAATGCAGGTTCCTGAAGATCAAACACAAGATTCCCCATATGAACAGCAGTTAAAAAATGCATTTTTAAAAGGCAGTATTGCACCCATAAGCAGTTTTATTACAAAACACATGGTAGATCATTGTACAAGCAGGTTACAGTCATTACTTGAATATGCTAGGCATGCCAAAAGGCATTTTAATAGCAAAAAGAAAAAGAAAGCTCAATTATTTTCTGTAGAAGATGGAGCAGAAGTTTATGTAGTACAGTCCAGGAAAAAGGGCCAAAAAAATGCACAGGGAAACAAACAACCTGATCAGCGATCAGAAGACTTTGAAGGGCGAAAGAAAAGGGGTGAATGTTTCAAATGTGTTAAAAAGGGACACTTGGCAAGGGATTGCAGGAAAAACAAGAAGGCAACCACGGAAGACAAGGAGGGTGAGGACTGACTATATGGTAGTCAGGAATCACTAGAAGGGGATAGCAGAAAAAGGACAAATGAGAATGTGATAGAGGGAGTAGAGAATGTGACAGAAGAAATAGAGGAAGTGCAGGAAGTTACTGACAATAAGGAAAAAAAAATATTAGACCTAGCTTTATTGAGCCTGGAGCTCTGTTTAGCAGACAGAAAACCAGAAGTTACACTCTTGGTAGAAGGGAGGGAAGTCAAATTCTTGTGTGACTCAGGGGCATCACGAACCCTGATACATCCCTCCAAACTGCCAGAAAACACAGAGTCACCCGATTACATACTGGTAAAAGCAGCTAATGGACAGCTGTACCGGGATCCCTCTCCTGTAACATTTCAATAACTGATCCTATTTCAGGATTGACTCAGAAAAGCAAAATTGTTGTTTCTGCAAAATGCCCAGTAAACCTCTTGGGCAGAGACCTTATGCAACTATTTGGTATAGCAGTAGTCCCAACCATGCAGGGTATGGAAGCACAGTGACAAATTGAGCAATCGGAGGGTGAAATGTTTTATTGGTACAGCCAGGACTTGGTTACGACTGGTCCAGGTACTGTGACCAAAGAATTAATGAATGTAGCCATCAGCAAGTTCCCCTCCCTTGACATTGATAAACAACACCTGTTGCACTGTACCCTGTATTATTGTAACACACCAGGACCTGATAAGGAATATGAGCAAGAATTGTTTAAAAATCATGCAAACAGATTGATATTACATAACCTGTACTGGGACACAGAAGAGAACAGTGTAGCCAGCTGTTCATTGCCCCAGGAGTTCTTTGCACTCTATAAATCTAATTGATTACCACATGTTAGCTTAACTAAGGACAAAAACATAGAATGGGCAGACCTAGGAGAAAAAGTCACGAGATGGGAGAAACAGACAGAATTAGAATTGTCAGAGCAGGGAATACAAATACAGAAGCTGAATTGGATAACTCAGACCCACCCAGCCATACACTTGCAGTCTAGCAAGGACAGCTGATTAGCACTCCTATTAAAGGAGAAAGAGAATGCCTTACAGAATATACCAGAAACTCTCTGGTCAACAGGAAAATCCGATGCAGAATATTATTCGTACAGCAGGACCGGTTACTATCACACCAAAATCAGCATTTAGACCACAGAAAAGACAGTATCCCTTAAGAAAAGATGCAGAGGCAGGAATCAAACCTATAATAGCAGCTTTACCTAAAGAAGGGGTGCTAGTGGAATCTCCCGATTCACCATGTAACACACCCTTATTTCCTGTTAAAAAAGCAAATGGAGAATGGTGTATGGTCCAAGATTTACAAGCTGTAAATGATGCAGTAATACCAAGGGCACCTACAGTGCCAGACCCACACACCCTGTTGAATGATTTAAAACCTCAACAGAAATATTTTTCTGTGGTAGATATCAGCAATGTGTTCTTTTCGATACCGATACACCCTGACAGCCAGTATTGATTTGCATTCACATTTCAGGGGAAAAGGTATACATATACGTGACTACCACAGGGATATTGTGAAAGTCCAACAATATTCTCACAAGAAATGGCAAGCAACTTGGCAGGATTTACCCCACCAAGAGGCAGTCAGATTTTACTTTATGTTGATAACATCTTGCTGGCGGCCCCCACCCAGCAAGATTGCAAAGAAGATACCATAGCGCTATGATGATTTTTAACCGCTGAAGGACATAAGGTAAACAAAAATAAACTACAGCTTTGGAAAAAACAAGTCAAATACCTAGGATATGTGATATCCAAGGAAGGTAGAACATTAGATGAGGACAGAAAAGTAGCAATTTTGAAAGCAACAAAACCCACTACCAAGAAGGAAATGATGTCCTTCCTGGGTACAACTAATTTTTGCCGGAGTTGTATTCCAAACTATGCCTTGGAATCTGCTCCTCTGACTGACCTGATATATAAAAAGCCTATGGCAGCACAGGATTTGTTACAATGGACACCAGAGGCAGAATCTGCTTTCTGCAAACTGAAACAGTTAATAGCGTCCTCATTAGTTCTGGGATTACCAAACTACCATAAACATTTTTTCCAAACTGTAGATTGTAAGCAAGGTTATATGACATCAATGTTAACACAGCAGCATGGGGACAAACAATGCCCCATTGCTTACTATTCATCACAACTAGACCCAGTGGCACAGTCCTTACCTCACTGTGTACAAGCAGTAGTTGCAGCTGCAATGGCAGTACAGGCTTCGGCCTCAGTAGTTTTATTCCACCCTCTCACTTTGAGAGTGCCTCATGCAGTTGCAATTATTTTACTGCAAGAGAAGGTATCATATCTTTCCCCTGCTAGGCATTTTTCCTGTATGACTATATTGTTGAGCCAACCTCACATGACAATTGAATGATGCACAGCTTTGAACCCTTCTACCTTGCTCCCAACCCCTGCAGATGGCACACCACACTGCTGCCTGGAGGTAATTGAGCAAAAGACACTACCTAGAAAAGATCTCATGGATGTCCCCTTGGATGATGCCGAGGGGACATACTACGTCGATGGTTCATGCAGAAGGGGTCCTGCAGGACAGAACCTAGTAGGATATGCAGTAGTTTCTGACACTGAGATTATAGAAGCAAAAGCTTTACCACACAACTTATCTGCACAGGCAGCAGAATTGATTGCCTTGACAGGGGCATGTACCTTAGCAAAGGGTAAATGTGTAAACATTTTTACTGACAGCTAGTACGCTTTTTCTACTGTACATGTTTTTGCACAACAGTGGAAAAACCGAGGAATGATAACATCTACTGGCAAACCTATCAATCATGCACAGTTTATTTTAGATCTTTTAGAATCTATTCAGTTACCTCAGAAAGTAGCTATCTGTAAATGCACAGCTCACACCAAGCAACAAGATAGGATTTCAAAAGGTAATGCGAGAGCTGATACAGCTGCAAAACAAGCAGCTTCAGAAGTATTTCTTTTAAATGAGGAACTACAACCCTCTGAGATTTTAGACTTAGAAATGTTAAAGACAATACAGACACTCACTACGCAAGCTGAAAAACAAAGATGGGTAAAACAAGGAGCAATTCTCGAAAAGGGGCTGTACATCTCTAAAGAAGGGAAACCGATACTACCATCTAATTTGTTTAGATATGCAGCTTTGTTGAGCCATGGGCAATGCCATGTCTCAACAGGGGGGATGTTACAGCTGGTGAACCAGGTGTTCACAACATACGGATTTACAAACTACTCTAAAAAATTTTGTTTGATGTGCCAAATCTGTAACAAACATCATGCACAAGGGGCGTTAAAGCCCAAGCAAGGGAGTTTCCCTACACCACCATATCCGTTTCACACTATCTGTATGGATTTCATAGAATTGAACAAATGTGAAAATAAGAAGTATTGTCTTGTCATTGTAGATATGTTTTCCAGATGGGTGGAAGCCTTTCCAACCAAAAATCCAGATGCAGCCACAGTAGCAAACGTTCTTGTCAAAGAAATCATCCCTAGATTCGGCATTTCGGAAAGGATCTACAGTGACAACAGCACACACTTTGTAAACCAAACCATACAGCAATTAAGTAAGCATTTTGATATTTGTTTAAAAAATCATTGTACATACCATCCACAATCTGCAGGGCTAGTTGAGAGGCATAATAGAATATTAAAGAATAAATTAAGTAAATTAATAGCCGAGATGGGAAAGAACAGGGTGTATTGTCTTCCCCTGGCACTGTTGAGCATGAGCACTATTCCGACTGCAAAAGGATTGACTCCTTTTGAAAAACTGTTTGGAAGGGCTTATTATACACCTCAGTGGAAACTTCTCACGCCCGCAGACCAGGAAGCTGACTATACACTAGCAGAATATATGAGAAATTTGTTGAATTCTAAACATCTGTTGCAGTCAAATTCTGTTTCAGATAAAGAACAAACCAAAACATCGGAAGTGGCAGTGATCCCAGGGGACTGGATGTGGATAAAGGCCATAAAAAAGAAAAATTGGACATCACCAAGGTGGGAAGGTCCATACCAGGTGCTTCTTTCGACACCTACTGCTGAAAATTGCAGAATGAGCCTCGTGGATCCACCTGATGCACTGCAACCTAGTTAAGAACTTTGAACTGGACAAAAATCTTACCTCTCCATCGGGGCCCTCAGCACAAAGTCTGGCTACAAAGGGGGTCAGATCAATAGGACTGATCCGTCTCAACCCCAGTGAAGAAACCATCGGTGCTGAAGGTCCTATTAGGGCAGAGAGTAAGATCACATGCCTAAAGCAAAAATGATAGAATCCAGAAAAATCCAAATAAAACTACTCGGAAGAGTCGGAGAAAACAGGAATGCAGAACAACCATTTCCTCAGAAGTATTGCATAATCATCCTGTTAACTGTACTAGTGACAATAATCTTTTTGTTGTGGCCATTCCTTTTCCCAGCCACACAAACTGAACTGAATAAACGTGGAGAGTTGCACATAGAGTGGCACCCAAATTTCAACACTTACCAGGCAATCAAATATGTGTATGCTGAGACCTTCAATGTTTCAAATTGCTGGATTTGCACAGCTTTGCCAACAGCATACAGGGGGTTATTGTTAACTTCAGTCCCCCTAGGAGCCAACAAGACCTGGGAAAATTTAGTCTATGATACATCAGATGTTACATCACAAGATAAAGTAGCATTGCACTTGTCTGTTCAACAGAAGGGGACTGTGTGTTTTTACAAAAATGATACAGTTCAGGAGGGTTGGAGCAATTGCAATATGACTGTTCACTATAGATGCTACAATAAAACTGATAACACAGATTTCTATTGCAACACAACCTATGATTCATTTTTTGAACTAATGCATAGGACAACTGATGAAGTAAGACATAATGCTGACCTCTATAAACAACTGATTATAGTTGACAAAAAAATATTTCATCCAGAACCAGGACATAGTAAAGTTACTACCAAAGTAGAGGACTGTTATTTTGTATGTGGTAGGAAAGCATACAAGTGGTTACCTGAGAATTGGTCCAGCAGTTGTTATTTGGGGTACCTGGTTCCGGCCATACGACACACAGCAGTTTTGCCTCAGGGGAAAATTTGAAATGTTCGACGAGAACTCAAGAAGCCTGTCAATCCAGTGGGGCAGATCAATGCGGGCTGGAAAAAGCATTACACTGTGGGTATAGAGAAAAATGGACTGTTGCATATGGACTTGGGTGATACCATCATCTCGTGGGCAGGTATACTGCCAGCATATGGAGCAACTAAATCAATCTGGGAACTGAGAAAACTGTCTAAACTTCTTGAAATAATGAGCAATGCAACCTTTTCCACTCTAGAATTGGTGACTGATGAACTGACTGCCATGAGAACTGTAGTGCTTCAAAACCACATGGCTCTCGACTTCACCCTAGCGGCGAGAGGAGGTACTTGCACTTTAATCCAGGAGGAGTGCTGTTCATATATTCCTGACCACAAACACGAGATAGACAATCACCTTGATGTAATTCAGCAAATGTCGGCTATGACCAAACCAGGACCAAATCCATTGACGGACGTTTTCCAGAGATTGTTTGGGAGGTGGGGCAGTATCCTGATGAACATCCTGATTGCCATCTGTGTAGGAATGATCCTACTGGTGGTATGTGTTTGCTGCTGCATCCCCTGCATGAAAAGACTGATTAAAGACTTTATAGACATGTCAGTTTCAGAAACCTTATACCAATGTGCTGACCTTGAAGAATTGTTGAAAAATTGAAAATGCTTTCATAAGTTTAAACTGAATGAATCTTTTAACTGCAAATCCTGAGTAGAAAGAGGTTAGGGTAAAAAAATTGTTTATGCTTATTTTGAAAGTGGAATAAAAGTATTAAAAGGGGGGAAATGTTAGAAAAATATGTATTAGTAATATGCATGCTTAGTGCATTCGAGGTTTAAAAAGGGTTAATATATGTATTCTTTTCACACTGCATAAATCTGCAGAAGCTACATTCCAATCCTGTTATGTCATATGCACAACTATGATCTGTTTATGCTTTGGAAATTAACAGGAAAGCATTTGATTTCTGCTAATGTCATGAAAATAATAATAGATGTTTCATTTCTACTAATGTCATGAGATTTAAACAAAGAGTTATTGATTTTCTGCTTATGCTATGAGAAAAGTACATAACTGCTGAAGCTATTGATAATGAAAACAAAGGCTGCTTGAAAATATAAACCGTAGTCAGCATTACTTGTACCTAAGCTAGAAATGTACCTTGAAATGTAACACATATATATTAGAACTGCACAATTGAAGAATAGAAAGTTTGTAGTGGGCTAAAAATAAAGCCCCAAGGCCAGGTTGTTTTTCTCAAATGTTTTTCATAAATCCAGTCATGTCAGCAGGAAATCCAAGTAACATTTTCTATGTAACACATAGTGAGTTTTAAATCTGGACATGTCAGCAGGAAATCTAAGTAACATTTTCTATAGAATAATACAGAAAGCTGTGTCTAACTACGTCAACCATAGAAAAGTAACATTTCATAGAACTGTATAAAAGAAGCATACTGCTTACTAGTAATTTGGGCAAAATCCTGTATCTGCATGTTTTGTCTCCTTGCTGCAAGTAATAAAGGGTGCCATACCTGAACCTTACGTGAATTGGTCTTTGAAGTTTCTTTCCTTTGACAACTATTGTTTTCTTTTCAAATATAAGGCAGCCCACTATGATTAATGATTGGGCAAATGACGTAAGTAATGTACAAATTTCGAGTCCAAAGGATAATCAAAAGTATGCTGCAGCTCAAGTTAATGTTGCCAATGACATGCCAGATTTTCAGAATATGTATAAAGGTTATAACAGTCCAGCACCAAATCAGTTGGTGTATTAAACTTTATTCCAGGTTAAAAAGGAAGGCAGACCATACATTTCATTACTTATGAAAAAGAAATTGTGGCACAATGTGTTACATGATACCGAAATCTCAGTTTCAGTTGCAAACAGATTCTGCCAGAGGAGTCGAGTACAGTTTTCACGCTTTGAGGGTTTAAAAGGTCAAAAGTAATTGCAGTCAGTCACAAGCCTTTGGAAATTAAATTTGTAAACAAAGCCAATCAGCCTGGGAAGAGAATAACAGCAGAATTCTTGTTCCATCTCCAGTGTGACAGTACCATTTTGAAAAATTACGTTATGTCAAAATTAAGTATTGTGTTAAATTTTAATAGCAGAATATTGTAAAAAATCAGTTTGCATACAGACTTGCAAGGGTTTGTTAGCAGCAAATGTTTGTTTCATGCAGAAAAATGTATGTTTATTTTCATGCAGAAAAATGTAAATAAAGTCAGCACGGCAAGCAATGCTGCCAGTTTATAGTTGTTAAAGTTTCATTTCATGCAGAAAATATAAATAAAGTCAGGACAATAAGCAATGCTATCAGATTATAATTGTTAAAAATGCAAATGTTATTTTAAGTACCTGATACTAAATACATTCCAACAAGAAATGAAAAGAAGAGGTTTAAAAGGCCTAACGATAAAGAGGACATTTCAACATTAAAGCAGGCCTTCCTTCACTTCATCAGTGACTGGAACAATCCAGAGCAAAATTTAGCAACTGTTTATGTGTTTCGGTTATTTCTTCAATGTTTGTTTAAAGTTAAAGCAAGTATGTATGTTTTCAGTCTATCTGTGTTCAGATGAATTCCATTTTATTTGTGTTCAGGTAACACTGTCAAAATGTTCTCATGTTTTCAGGTTCATGGTAACACTTGTACAGCAATAATAGTTTTAAGTCTATCTGTCTTTAGATGGATTTCAGTCTATTTGTGTTCAGTTAACACTGTCAAAATGTTCTCATGTTTTTAAACAATTGTACAATATTATTAGCTTCAGTATATCTATGTTCAAATAATAATGGTTTGGTTATTAAGATATAACATGTACCAGTTTCAGTTATGCTTTTATCTGCATTTAATTAACACTGAAAATAAAAACATTCTTTTAGTTTAGTTTCCAGAATATACACAGCTATTTTTAAATGCTCAGTATATGCTAATGTAAATATCAGTCAAGTTTCAGAATATGACATTCATATTCAGCTATGTGTTCAGTATAGTACATTTCAGTCAAATCTGAAATACTTCACATTATTTAGTCATTAGTTAAGGGTAAAGTGACAGACTTGTTTGTACTAGGCTTATTACATTATTCAGTCATTAGTTAAGGAAAAAGTAACAGAATTATTTTTTTACAGGCTTATTATTATTTAAATAATAGGTAGTAATATTTATTCAATGCACTCAAGGCATAACATGGCAGGCTTAATTTGTTAATTAGTTTACAGATTACAGTGCATGTTTAGAAATTGCAGTGCATTTTACATTAGTCAGAAATTAAGGAAACTAACAGACAATGTAAAGGTTTGTTTGTTTGTGTCTTTCAGCTTTTCCCGGTTAGGGGTCGCCACAGCGGAACTCCGGTCCGCTAATGATTGGTAGTGGATTTTTACATACCGGATTACCAGCCCTGACGCACAACCTTCAATGAAGGCACGCCCCATTCAGATATGCCTCCACACAAAAGATGCTCTAGCTGAGAATCGAACGGGACAATGTCTTGCTATGAGGCGACAACGCTACCGCAGCACCACCACCGCATAGACTTAAAATTTAGAAAGTATAGATTTTAGTAAACTATTGTAGCTCATTTAAAATATAGAAAGTATAGGTTTTAGTAAACTATTATAGCTCATAAATATTCATAAAAGTTAAAAAAAGTAACATTATAAAACAAATTTAAATAAAATATATAGACACAAGTTAACACAGAATATGGTAATTATATTTCAAGACCACTTATAAAGTTATCTTTTAGTACAGATTTCAATTAGTCTTCAGAAAATAACAATCATGTTTGAAAGGCTATACTATATGTGGCATAAAAAGCTGCCAAGGAGGGGATTTCCTCTATATCCAATGCAGAAAAAGAAAATTAAGGTAAAAGGTATAACAAGTGAGCCAAGTGGACTCAACAGTTGAGGCCATAGGTGCTGGAACCATAGAGCGAGGGGGAGGGAGAGCCCCCCCACACACACTTTTACAGCTGCAAGACCTGTTTTTCTTTAAGGAGGACTCATGCGTGCATCGCACGCTAATATGAATTTTAAACACAAAAGTACGCAGAAAATGTTCCTAGTGCATGCTAAGCCTGCTGCCAGAGTCACCCACGGTAAGAAGTACTCCATTTATATGGTTTAGGAAGAGCAGTTTGTTTTTCCTATTCATCTATTTATGATTTCACTGCTTTTGTGCTTCAGTGCTGCAGCCTGCTGATCTTCATCTGTTGGAAGGCATTCGTTAACTAGTTTTAGTTCCACTATACTTTTGAGCTTCTACTGAAGTTTTCTGTGAGTTTAGTGTGTAGACTTATGTGCTGCACCCTGTTGATCATCGATGGTAAATAAAAGATATCCCCTTATTCACAATTTTATACTATGAGTCTGTAATCTGAACCCTATAATGGTTACAATATGTTAAGGTACAATTTTCTGACATAACGTTGTCGCATTGTACTGCTGACATTGGGGTCTAGCTGCTAATGCGTTGGGGAGTGCAGGTTTCTTTGCATGCAAAGCAAAATTAGATAATAATAATAATAATATTAACAGGCTGCAAAAATTTGTTGTATGTGGTCGTTCCTGCCATTTTATATTGCACCTCATGTGAGTGATAATCTGGGGAAAAGCTGTCTTTGCAACTTCACTTATAAATGTGTTAAATATTATTCAGACAGTTCAACAAAGCCCAGCAATGAGCAAAACTTAGTGTGCAATCACAGTTGTGTTTATTAAATAATAGGGACAACCCAGGGAACAGTAAAAAAGTAAGGACCAGCAGATTTTCGGTCATTTTACTTGTTTAATAAATGCTTCAGTGGATGTGATGGCACAGTGGATGTGAACTATCTTGTTTTTTTTTTTTTTACAACCCTACCCCTGGTATTTATTTGTCAGCTGTACCTCATTAGGAGTAATGTTCATAAGTCTGAATCTTAAAAAAAATTGTGTTCCACATTGAAAGGTCTATTATAAATTGTTGATTTTTTTAACCATTACCCTTGGTAAACCGCACTAAATCATATTAATTCATCAAAATGATTTTTGTAATCCTTGAGTAAGCTCATTTTAACTATACTTTGAACTTCCTAATTGAAGCTGTTAGTAATGTTGGGAGCCTAATGGTTTGGGTGTTGTTTGCCCAAAACACAGGTGCAGGGTTTGAATCTCACAAGGGAATAATTGCTAGCTTAAATGGCTCTCAGGGGGGCCAGTAGCCCTAAATGAAATCTATGAGTCTATGAGTTTGCCCATTTGCTCATTCCTCTCAATTGTACAAATTTTCACAGATTGTCCAGATTTTTGTCTCATATTTTTGGCCTGTTCCTCATAAAATTGTGTTTTTTTTGACAAATCACTGGGATGATTTAAGGATTAAAGTCACTAAAGAATGACATGCATTTGAGTTTCAGACTTCATATCCTTCAGAAAAATGCATGTTATCACAAATCCTGTTATTCTATCTGCTTTCCAAGTTTGTAAGAGCAATATTTAAAATGTGTCCCTATTTTTGGGCCTTTGTCTCCCCATTTTTGTCAGTCTTTGTCCAGATTTCTTGTGCTAAGAGGTTGAGAGGTATGCATTTTCTCCACATTATGAGAGGTAATATTCAATATTTGGGAGGTATAAGGCTGAGTGCTGCTTTGCTCTCCTAATGTGCAATAAACGGGCAAACTGTGGAACACTTACTAACAGTTTGCAAATGCAAATATCATCAACTAAAAACCTCACAGGATGGTTACAATGATACTGAAATGTTGGTATTATTTACCTTGGATATCAGTTAACAAATGCTTAACACTGAATGTGTGAGACATCCTTTCAGTCGGGAACTAGAAAACTTGAAATGAATAATTGTGCAATGAGGTACAAAGATTGAGAATCCAAACTTTGTTCACTAGTAGGATAACCATGAGGTATACTTGTGAAGTATGCTTTAAAGTAAGCTTTATTGGTTTGCTTCAGGTTATGACCGGTACCCTCATAGCATGATTTGTACAGAAATGCTTATCTGTATCTATCTGTCAATCATCATGCGATTCCACCAGTCAGTCAAGGTGTGGTTTGCAAAGGTAGCACACATGTCGGGCACACAAGGGATTGAGTGCTACTCATACTGCTCATCTGTGTCTAGCCTGCTCACATGCAACCTGAGTACTAGTTTTCATTACAATTTTCAGAAACCTTCTCAGGCACACCTCTAAATATACCTCATTATGAGGAACATTCCTCATTTCAGTCTTAAAAAGTCCATGTTCCAATTTTGTCCATATTGAAATGGTTTGTCACACATCCAATATTGTGAATTAAGTAGTATTAAATGTAAACAATGCTGAATAATATTTATGAAAACATAAGTATTAAGTTATATATTTTAACAATTCTGTGAGCTTCCAGGCTGAGGTCGTTATCAAGCTGTTTAGTAAGTGTTCCACATTTTTCCCATTTGATACATATTATGAGGTGGTTCTGTTCCACATCTGTGGTTTTCTGGTAAATCATTGCAGCTACTAAGTAAGAGACATTTCAGTTTCAGACCTTATATCCTTCAAAAATGCATGCTAATACAAAACCTGTTAAACTAGCAATGTTCTTAAACTGTAGGTCTGTCCCTGATTTCAGTTTATACTTCTGGCCCTGATTTTAGGCCTTTGTCTCTTAGTTATTTTTGATTTTGTCCAGAATTTTTCACTTAGAGGTTGAGGGTATGCTCTTAAACAATATTGTTTCTTGTATGTCGATTAATAAACAACAAAGGATTGTAAGTATTCAAGATTAGGGGAAAGGTTACCTTAATATTCAGTGATTCAGTAACAAAAGTACTAAATACTTTGGCCAGACAAAAAAGAAAAACAAAATCCTCCATATACAGGTGAAATGTTTCTAGTTGCTGTCCCCTACCATCTTTTCGGTGGATCCAGTTTAAGTGTTTCATATCTTTAACCTTACATGTCATCCAAAACTGTAAACAACATCCCAGAGGCAGCCTCAGACTTGGTAGGAGGGTTATGGCTGAGGGGGAGAATAATTCCTCTCCCATGCAGTATACAGTGGCAGTCCATTAACTTGTTGGCTGCTGCAGCATTCTTTTCTTATCCTTATGTTGATCTAGGGAACACTTGAATGCTTTTTGTGTTTGTGTCAATAAACATTATCCCTCCAGGCTTGTAGAGGGTACCCATACTGTTGCTACTCCTTTGTAACCTGGTATTCTCTACTTCTTGCTTGAATCTCAGTGCTCATTAATACTGTATTATTGGAGATTTTCACCCTGGACCTCCTTTGAATACGGAATTGTTTACTAAGCTTACCTCTTAACTGTCCAGATTACACCTCACATTTTTACTCTGTTCTTTATAAAATTTCTGGTTTTCTGGCAAATCATTGAGAATTGATGTCATTAAATATTGAATACACTGGAGTTTTGGACTTCATGTCTTTCAGGAAATGCAGGCTAACTCAAAACCTATTATTTTAGCAACTTTTGTTAAGTTTATAAGAGCAAGATTTAAAATTTGCCCCTGATTTTGGTCCTTTGACTCCCCATTATATATGGCTTTGTCCAGAGTTCTTGTGCTAACAAGTTGAATGGACCACCTTAAAGATTTGTTACTATACTCAGGATCTGACAGAGTGCTTAGAGGTGACATGTCTAGCATACAAGGCATCCACCGACCTATTACAGATGGACCTACTGAACATCAGCAAGTCAAATGGCATCAGAAATACTCAGTCCAGGTATCTAAACTGAATGTTGTGGAAAGATGGCTATATATCACAGAGGTTACCACTGTTCCAGAACAGACTATCCATAAAAATAAAACAAAGCTCATCCGTCCATATTCAAATGCAAATTGGATCTTAGGATGGGTAATATAAAATGTACCCCAGGATTGCCCCTCATGCCACTAATGGATAGAGGCAGTTCCTAAATGCTGCATCTTTTACATGGGTCCCCTCAAATTATTTATGGTATGATCACAGTTATTCTTACTTGGGCTAATATACAATTATCAGCCATGGGATAGGTAAGACCAATCAGAAAATGTTAATTCAAGCACCAAAGGGGAATTGGCTAAGCTTAAAATGTCCTCCAAATGAAACTATGTTGTGGTAGTAAATAGTTATAAAAAATTGCCATTTTAGATCACTAAGTGCCCTTCTCACCCTCCCCCTTCCAGTCTTCAACAGCTTCCTGCGCCTATGGTTGAGGCAAATCTGGCAAAGATCCAAGACATGCAGAGAAATGCTAATAAAAGGGTACAATGCAAAGTTGCCAGTCCAGTCCTGGGAGTAAGGTTGTAAGCAGTTAATAAAATACAACCATCAGCTACTAGATTATGTAGGTTTTCAGAAATTTGGCCTATCATAAGGTATAAGTTTTAAATTCCTCAGCTAAAAATACTATGTAAAAGATTCAGGATGAGTGTATAATATGTCTGCAGACTAACCCTACGTTAAAAAAACCTCGGTTGCAGAAAAGTGCTAGTTTCAAAAAAAGCATGGTACAGTATACAAATAAATTTTGCAAGATCTCTTCCTACAGCAAAAGGGAGGTTAAATAATGTAAACGTTTTAAAAGACTCCAATCCAAACAGGTCATAAATGCTCAAGTGACTCCTAGTGGTCAAAATTAAAATTGCAAGTTTATTCATATCATAAAGTCCATTCAAATCATAAAGTTAAAAAAACTTCAATCCAAACAAGGCATAAATGCTCGTGACATACCTAGTGGTCAAAATTAAAATAGCAGGTTTACAAAATAACTTATTTTTTTATTTTCAGATTATGTCAGGTATCATAAAGCTAAATACAGTAGTTAGTAATATAAATGTAAGGTAAGTACAGAAGTAGGTCCAAGTAGACTTTTGTCAGGGACCTCAGGGACAACTGTTAGATTAGGGTTTTCCATTTTAAAATAGTTATTAGACATTTGACAGACTAAAGGGTAAAATAAATTGTGTTTCATTTATGCATAAAAAACAGTTAAGCAGAAAGGAAAATAACCTTGCTGGCTAAGCATGGAAGACTGTTTATTAAAGAGATAAAGATAAGCATAAAGTGTGCAGACAGAATGTTATTTTCTCAAGGAAAAGATTAGCTACAGAATGTTCCTTAATAAAGCACATACAAAACCTGAGACCAACGTTAAAGAAAAGTAAATAAGGACATTTACTAGACTAAAGCAATATAATATGCTGTGTTCAGGACAGCAGGGCAGTGAAGGTTAGTAAGTTCATTTGACCTAATACTCCAGAGAAGATGTCTAACACTCAAGAATCAGTACAGAAAACAGGTCATCTAGAGACAATGTCAGTTTACGTTGTTCAGGACAATCAGAATATCAGAGGCGCTGGAAGCTGTTGAAGACTGGGGGATGGAGCAGAGGGTGACAGGGGCACTTAGTGGTTTAAAAAGAGCAATTTTTTAAAACTATTTGCTACCACAGCATAGGTTCACTTGGATGAAATTTTAAGCTTAGCCAATTTCCATTTTGTGCTTGAATTAACATTTCTTGTTTGGTCTTACCTATCACATAGCTGATATTTGTGTATTAGCCCTAGTGGGAATAAATGTGATCACACTGTAGATAAATTGAGGGGACCCATGTAAGGGATGCAGCATTTAGGAGTTGCCTCTATCAATTAGTGGCACGAGGGGTAATCCTGGAGTACATTTTCTATTACCAATCCTTAGATCCAAGTTACATTTGAATATGGACAGGGATGGGATTTGTTCTACTTGAATGGATAATCTGTTCTGGATAAACATCCATCTCTCCACAACATTCAGTTTAGATACCTGGACTGAGTATTTCTGATGCTATTTGACTTGCTGATGTTCAGTAGGTCCATCTATATTAGGTCAGAGGATGCCTTGTATGCCAGACATATCAACTGTAGGATACTGAGTATAGTGATAAATCTTTGGGGTGGTCCATGCAAGACCTACTGTTTAGGACTTGTATCCTTTTAGTAAGATATCTCTGTGGGTATTCTAATTGTTGCATGGGTCTGGACAGATACATGCCAAAGTGGGCATTATACAAAATTATTGACCTAATGAGGGCTTTGTAAAGGGGGACAATAACATCTCTAAATCTAGTCACAATCAATTTGTTTATAGGTTGTGCAATATAGAAAGACTTTCTTATGACTCTGAACACATGTTGGTCAAAAGCACTGTACACACAAGTTACCAATGCCAAACAACTGGGTCAGTTCTCAGGGGGCATTGTCAATTTGGTAGTTTCCTGGAGTAGATGACTTCCCAAAGGATACAGTAATTTAAATATTTCTTGGAGTTTAGTTTCAATTCATGATTCTGGCACCAGTTATTGCTTGGGACAGACCTTCCTGCATGATGGTTAAGTCATTTGGGAATTTAACTGCTCCTAGCTTGCAGTCATCTCAAACTTAGTCGGCCAAAGCCCTTTGGTATTTCCTTTTACTTTAGAGATGCAGATGGCAAACCGAAAAAGTCTCAGCACCGAACCCTGGGGGATACCATTGGTGACTGGTCTCTTCCCCTATTTTGATCTCCTGCATCCTGTGAGCAAGCATACATGTATACGTTCTTTGATTCACCTTCCTGATTGTATTAACCTAATTGTATTAAATTATATTCCTTGCATAATACAGCACCACTTGTTAGAATGTGTTTTAAATTTGGAGTTTGGAACAGTCTTCTAGTGAACAATGAAACAAAACGTATGAACCAATAATGACAAAACTACCCATTTCAAAAACTTTCAACTATAAAACACCACTCAAACTTCTGTCATTACAATCCACCAATATCAGTAAATATGCAAAATCTCTGCAGAAGTAAGTCATCTAAATAATTCCACATTAAAGGGATCTGTAACTAATGAAGCGGTTGCTGCTAGCAAACAACTTTATATTTCATTGTTTCATCTACAAATAAAGTTCCTGTTGCCCTTGAAGAATAAATTGCCTATGCTACATTAAAAATGATAAGCTAGTAATTTTGCAATGGGGAATGGATGGCAAACTGGTAACGGTTTCATAGTTAATAAGTAACTCCTCCAAAGGAGGACATTCATAGGACTGCAGGATACACTCCTATTAAAGTACAACATAGTACAGTATCAGCGATCCATCTGCATACTGTGGGAGTAGTACCCACAGCCTTCTGCATCAAAAGCAAGTATACTACCTGTTGTGCTACTAACAATGCAACAACTCAGTATAAGTAGCATTAAACTTCTCTTCCCCTGAAGCACTCAGCTCCTTATAAAATCCATTGACAATCAACTAAATCTCTCAACTTCGCAGCACAAGGAATCTGGAAAAAGCCAAAATTTATTCAGAGGGGCAAAGACCCAAAACCAGGGACACATTTTAAATATTGCTTGTATATTACCATGTGTTTCCTGAAAGATAGGAAGATTGAAACTTAAAGAGCTATCATTATTTAGTGAATTCAGGTCTCACTGATTTGCCAGAAAAACACAAATTTCAAGAGGAACAGACCAAAAGTATGAGCCAAATAGTCTGTGAAAATTTAGACAGTGGAGAGCTATGGACTCAATTCCCTGAATCACAAGTGGTGGAATGGGTACAGAATTCAGGCTCTTGTTTGAGCCTGAGTAACACCAACCACCAGGTATACCTAACTGGGGCATTTTACACATGCACACACGCGGGAGCAGCATAACTCCTGCAAATAAAAAAACAAAACTCTCCTTACCGACATGGGTCTGGCAGCACCAATGGAACAGCGGCAGAATAACACCTGTAACACAGAGCAATAATAGAACAAGAACACCTAATTTAGTTAGTTTAACTTCCCCGTGTGAATCCACTCTAGCGTGAAAACTCCACTTCATTAATTTTTCCTGACAGGTCTTGCAGCTGTAGAAGTGTGTGTGTGTGTGGGGGGGGGTGCCCCTCCCCCTGGCTCTATGGTTCCGGCACCCATGCAGAATATGATGTACAGCAACTTCAATTCTTTATCAGTACTGTTAATAAAGGCAGTATCTGAATATTTTAAACATCTAATAAAACCTTGTTAAATGAACTGCAGTGTTTGGAAAATTCATTCTTAAAGTGCACAAGACTTGGTCCATAAGGGAGAGACTGACACCTATTCAGCATGAGGTTGGGTAATTAAGACTTTGGTTCCTCAGTCTCATTGCATATGGTGTTTCTATCTAACTATGGTACAGTACAGTATTATCAAATCTTACAAGGATATAATTTGTTAGTGTTTAAAAAGTATTATGAGAACACTAATAAGCACTTATATAGAACAACATAAACAGAAGCAATAGAGCCATATTATGGGGTAATGTAAAACAGATTGAGTAAAAAATGTAAAATGTATAATGGTAAAGAAATTATCAATACTGAAAAGAATTTATTAGTGTTTAAAATGTATTATGAGAACATTAATAAGTACTTACATGGAGCAATATAAACAGAAGCAAGAGACCCACATTAAGGGTTAATATAACAACAGATTGAATAAAAATGTGAAATCTATAAGTAAATCTAAATCTTTATCTGAAATAGATAAGAACATTTAAAAAGAATGAAAATAAAGCAGCAGGAAATAAATGAGCTAATTCCTGAAATCTACAAAATATTCTCCTTGAATATAATTCCTTTAATAAGAAACATATTTATACATGTGCGAAGTATAGTTATGATACCCCTTAATGACAAAAATTATTTAATAGTCTTTTTAACCTCAAATAAGTGATCACATAAGAATGCCCTGTAATCAAGCACCAGATTCCTTCTCATGTACCGATATCCCAAAATAAAAGTGATTTAAAGCAGCTAACCTATAGGTTAGACTACCAACCCCCTTAATCCTCACCATAAGCAAATCTCGCAATCTTTCTATCTACTTAGAGACCTTTTTATATATAAAAAGCTAATGGATGCTGTATACTCTCTTTTCTAATCAGTGACTTAAGATAAGAGTGCTGCAGGTTTCTATTTAAATTAAAATACATTATATAGCCTGATGAATATTCTAGAGCTGCGTGGTTCAAAAGTCAGACTAGAACATACAGTTATTCCTAAATTACCATGTCCATGCTTTAATTCATAGTTAGCTTTGACAAATAACTGAACTTTATGTTGATTTGCTGGAGGAAATTTCAGCAAAATTAAATTAGTAAAAAGCTACCTTTCAGTAAATCTCAAAATACGTTATTTTGCAGGGGAATCCTCCTGTTTCCCTGAAACATATATGTATACCAACTCACGGGCTTAAAAATGGTCAAGAAAATTTCAGACTCCATTATTACTGAAGAGGTTTGAAGCAAAATTAGTTGGCAATATATGCACTTGCTGAAAATGGCTTTGTACAACTGTCTGGCTCCCTATAATGTTTATGGGGTCCATATGATCAGTGAACATGATTCACGCATAATCATCATCAAACTGCTCACATGTAAGCAAAATAATAATAAAAGGAAGAAATTGGCATAAAATATAGCACAAGAGAATCTTATTAAATTAATTTGCAGTACGGCAAATAGCATCTGAAAATCTACAATCAGATATAAGAGGCCCTAGTAGATCCACCATGTTATTGACACTTAAACAAATCACATATGGCAGATCAGTACATAAAGAATGCAAAAATCTGACCAAAGTAGTATCACCTAAATTGTTGCTGCAGCAGCGTTTCTTAGACTGGACGTTAAGTAAAGGCTGGATCAGTGAAAGCTCCTAGCAGTATGATGCAACTGATTGAAAGGTTGCAGAAATGAATAGAACAACAAATTAGTGAATTCAAAACTCACCACATGGACAAACTACTCCTACAGGAACATAAAGATCAACAACCTTCAGAACAGCTCAGCATCTGTCTTCTGAATCTTTTTGAAGGTGTGGAATTAGTGAACCTTGTGGAATACTCCCAAAAGATGTTCCAGTACCAACCAAACTAGAGTCAGCCAGTGTTAATAAAAAAAAACAGAATTATTCTCTGCGTGAAAACATATTAAGAACAAGACAAATGCTTTCACTAGTTTATTTACTATTATACATATTTACAATGTACAAAGTTCCTTCCCATAACTTTGCAAAAGTACCATGTTCTAGGTTCAAGTCAGAGAACACTGTTTAGAAAGTTACTAATTCCAGCTATTCATAGAATGTGCTTGTTTAATATGTGACTTAGCAAACATTACATGTTTTGTCTGTAGTCTATTAAAACATATCCATTTAAAACAGCATTATCTTAAATGTGTACATTGTAATGTAATTAGTTTGATTTCTGTTGATCTGTTAAACCAGTACTTCCATTAAAAAGTTATTTCACAAAGGTAATAGTCCATTGTGATTATAAAAGTCATTTGCAAGCCTAAAGTTATCTTCAGTAATTCACCTGTATAGTTTCGGTACGATAATTATAAAGTCACCTTTCTACACAAATAATTATTTCTAAGTCATTTGCTAAATATCTAGATGTAGGTAACAGAAGTAATATATGCCAGCAAAGTAAAGAATTTATTCATTAGGTTCTACATGGTAGAAATATGAGATATAGCTTAAAACATAGTACATCTAAAATAAGAAAGCACTGGTGCTCAAAACAACAGAGCAAATATAAAAATAAAACCTGTGTATTTTTTTTTTTTTTTTTTTTTTGCAGGAGGATAGCTCTCAGTGTATTCTGTGTATAGTCTGACCCCTACTATTATATTCTTATTGTAAACTGCACACTCACAAAGAAAGAAGAGTACTTTGTTTTATTGTAAGAGACTACGTATTGAGCCCTCTCTGAGGTAGAACAACAATATGCCTCAGAGTAATAATATGAAGGTAGAGGAGGAGTAAGAAAATGTGTTTCCATCCCTCAAAAGACATATAAATTATAGTCACGGACTGGGATGAATGCTATTTCAAGCTTCTGCCCATCTGGTATTTTATTTCTCGTGTTTTAGGCTAGTTTATGCCAGTCCTGCAAAGCTGAAAAGTGGCCACATTATCCATGCACACAATAGTGAAAATGTTGATCAATTTCAGTTACCTACAGCTTTAATAAAAATAATAATTTCATTTTTAACTTAATTTTTATCACTGACTGGTCACATGGCTGTTTTAAAATATTGTATTTAAGTGGCTGGTATACTTGGTTTGGAAGTTCTGATGAAGTGCATTTAATTTGTGTGGATGAAAGCTCAACCAGTTTACTAAAAAGTTGTATATTTATAAACAGGTTAATACCTTTGTTTTATTATTGAGTGTTTTTTGTGTGTGGACTAGTGCTGACCTCAGTTATTTCTGGTTAAAAATTGCTAACCCACTGACATGAGTATAACACAGCTATGCCTCCAATGACCAAGGTTGAACAAGCACATTTGGCTTCACAGTGTCATTTTGTAGGAATGGAATTGGTGCAACAAATATCAGTACTGCACTTTGGTTATCACCAGGGGACAGTAATCAGCAGAGTGTGCTAGATATTTCAGTATTAGAAGAAAGGTACTAGAATGCACATTCAAAGTCTGCATAGACTGTGTTCGATAACATTGTGTAGCAGAGGGGACACACTGCAGGGTGTGACAAGGTGATGCAATAAAACCATCCTATAGCAATCATTGACCATCAGTAATTTTTCCTCCATATCCCAGGAACATGAATCCAGGAGTAACTATCCTCATAAGGAGATAAAAAGTGCAGACATGGATTGAGCAGTGCCACAGGAGGATATGCTGATGAGGGAGCCAGATGATCTGCATAAGATTTAGGTTTTAGTATGCCATTCTGTTTTACATTATGAAAGTCATTTTTAGATTTACAACATCTTCTAGACAATGGCATTTGTTTATGAAATTTGTCTTCTAGAAATTTGTGAGTAACCTTCACCATGTCAAGCCAACACCCTCTAATCATGACCATGCCCTCTATAAATGGCCTTTTGATTTCTCTTTGTACCATTAGCAATCATCATGACTAACCAGGAGTGGACAATTAAGTGAAAATTAAAGAATTCATCCCTCTAACCATTGTAGAAAGACTTGACAGTATAAATTTCTTCATTCGTGAAGTATCTTCTTTACTCCTGTAGATTTCAAAGGCAAGATGTGTTACAGTGAATAACTATACACCATATGCCATTTGCAAATACAAAGTCAGGTCCCACAAATGGTGAACAGCTCCTAATGTATGCTAGTGAAAAACACATGGCAAGAATCCCCAACACCTCTCTGCATGCTTCTCCCACTTCAGACAGCATCCCATGACATATGAAATTCATGTTTCCACTGAAGATCTGGAGATAGGGCAAAAGCTGTATGGGCAGCTATATATACCAATGAGCTACCTTATTGATAAAAAAATAAATGAGGACTGCCCATTATGAAATTTTATTTGAAATCATTTTCACCAAACAGAAGGATTTTTGTGATTTTGATTTATATATGAATTATTGAAGATTGAAATTAAAAACTTAAAACTACTCAGTTTGTTGTAAAACAGTGTAATTATGCATGTGCTTAGGAGTATGTATTCAAGCTTTTAATTTGCGAACTGTGACCTATTATAAGTCGGTCATCTTATGAGCATATGCTTACATAGCTCTAGTAACTAGTAGGACAATGTTGAGCTGGCCCTGGAATTTTTTTTTTTGTTAACTGGTTAAACACACAAAACACAAGTGTCCATTTTTAGGAGTGACCCAGGAGTCCTAACTTGCTGTGAGTCATGAAGTATTTAAGTGCGGATGGTCTCAAAGAATCAAATGTATGTGACATTATCAGTCTTAGAGTTCTGTTCATTCATCTGCAGTAAAGTGCATATTTTCCATAATATTCTTTTTTTTTTCTAAAAAACTGTTGCACCATGAAAGTGTCAATGTATTGTAGCTTAAGTGCTACTTAAGTAATTACTTGTTTGTTTGGTTGGTTCATTGGTTGTTTGGTTACCGGGATGGTGTATTGATCAAAAATGACAATTTACAGATACAGCCCAGGCAAATACTATAGCAGGTATAAAATAATTAAATGCAGTACATAATCACAAATAATACTTACAGAAGGTACTGTACTTACGCTTCTAAGAAATATTTCATATAATATAGTAGATTAATATGTCACAAAATAAAAGTTATACTATAAGTTTATTATATTTTGACCAGATACTCATCCTAGATCCAGAAATTCAGTGGTCATATACCTACCAATGTGGGGAACCATGAGATTTGAAAGATATGACCTTTTATTGCAACTATTTTGTTCCCAATGTCTGTTTTTTTCTTCAAAACAACCAATTGCACTTTACTTGCTTTCAAGTATCATTAACAATTCAAGTGATATGAAAAACTTATTGTACTTTCTTTAACCATAAAAATATAAAGTCAGAGTAGAGATTATGGGAGGCAATGGTGATATAGCACCACACCTTCTAAAATGGGTTTTAACTTGGTGTCAATGTCTCAAATCTGTTCTCATTGCTGGGAAATCTAGTTTTTCATCTTCAAGACAAGTTTACTAATGACAACATAATGATCGTCATCTGGTGGTGTCATTCACTTTATGGCAGTGGTCCTAAATAAAGAGTCTTGTACCAAAGAAAACAAAATGTCTTAGCTGTGTTACTTATTTATTTAGAGCCAGATGGGGGACAAGTTGTAGAAATATTGATAAATATCTCTGCACTCTGTATCTGCAGACAGCATTCCCTGATCCAAGTCAAGTCAGCAGATTACAGAATGCCTGTGCCCTAAACAGGAAACAGATGTCTGACAGTTTTATACAGAATAACAAGCTGAAATACAGAAAAAAGTATTACTAGGTTCAAGCACAAATGCCAGGATAAATGTAAATTAAATATATCCATCACTGTTTGGTATATTTCCATTAAACTGACATAGCCATTCTCCCATAATCTGAATAAAGTATTTTAAAATGTTCAGGAAAAAAAGAAGGAAAAAGAAATCATAAAGTGAACAATGGTCACCATGGAATAAAGTGATACCATATGTAACAGAAAAGACCTTTGCTTCTTGAGTTAAAATTTATTCAGCTGTTAGCATTTAACAACATAACTGTCCTTTTGGATCCAGAGACAAAGATGAGGGAGTGAAGATACTTATTTATTGTACAGTATGTTTGAAAAGGCAGCATGTATTTTTCATTTATATCCAAAATGATCCTACATCCCTAATGCAGAAACAGTAAGTGACAGTAACATACATACCTGTGTACATTATAGACATGTTGTCTCCTAAGCCTTGGTAAAATGGTGTTTAGAAAACACGCTAATAAAAGAGTCATTTAATAATATAATTAACAGGATAAGAAAACATCCTGAATTGCTTGTCTCTCTCTGCACTAAAGATGCAAAATGGTGCCTGGATCATTTGATATGATGGTAGAGCAGCAATTTCTACTTGCTAATGGAAAGTTTTATGTAACTCGTAACTCTTAGTTATAGGCATGAGCAGTACAATACATAATTTAGCACAATCACATCTGTTTTTCTAGGGTTTTTTTTCCCATAGTACCTGCTGACCATCAAGCCTCCCCTATTAGTCTTGAGACCATTCACTCTCCTCTACTGGGCATCCCCACTATGGCGGTAACAGCAGGAGCCATCACTCAGGCAGCCATGATAGTTGTTTGTGCCCTTGCTGGCCTCCCAAAAATGATGGCATTGTGATTATGGTCTTTACTCCTCCCTTGGGTAGGGGGGCTATGTCACCTGCATCACCTCATGGTCTACCATGCCTCCCACATGGAGGTGCACTCTTCCATGCACCTGCACATGAAGACTACTATCACTCAGTGCCTTAGTGAGTGAATACCTACCCAACATCTACATTTACCACTCTTCTTCTGAATGATCATGGTATTTCACTCAAAAAGGCACCGAAGCCACTAATCAAGCATGGGCTGCCATAGACATGGTCAGAGCTTTTACTCCCTACACCACCATGGTACATATATATATATATATATATATATATATATATATATATATATATATATATATATATATATATACCCATGCAACAAACACATCCAAATGTCCATTTAAATGTCTGTTTCCTTGTCAAAATGAACAGCATGTTATTCAGTTGATTCTCCCACACTTCCCTCCTACTGAACTGTATGCTTTGTAATAAAATAGTTCATCTCTATTTATCACCACCACATTTATCCTCATCCAAGATATCACTGAATCAATACCTAATGCCAAAACTTAACCTTGGTCATAGCCAGATGATCTATGGATTATTAGCAGTGCCTAATACTGGGCTACAGACAAGTTGCTGAAAGTCAATTTGTCAAACCCAAAAAAAGCACAGGCACAGCTGATTGAACTTGCTGGCTATATTTCTTTGTGAGATGGCGGTACTGTGGGTATTGTGGAATGTAGTGTGTTCTCGGAGGTGGTATACAAAATTAGCAGGGATTGTGGGGGCACAGCACCCACTTGAAGTTGCAGAGGGGCTAGTCCTCTGCAAAAAGCAATGTTTCTTTTTTGTCTTTCGATAAGGAGCTGTTCAGCTAATTGTGTTTGATCAGTTGCCTTTCAATTTTCTGTCTTTTTGATAAATTACATATAACCCATATATTTGGTTTCTCCTTGAGAAGATACAAAAGTAATCACAAATTACCTGTGAGCATCATATACCCTTACAAAGAACTATCACACTCACAACCTTGTTGATCTGGCATGCATTAGACAAGCTGTTGTTCTATTACTTTTCTCAGGTAACATACATCGGCCTCATATACCACACCAAAATCATCAGTAAGAGGAGCTGCTCTTAGTAGCATTATCAGGAGGTATATTTGGGGCATTTTATTATCAATAACATCTGCATATAGCTCTGACAGGCAAGCCAAGCACTGAAATATACAAACCATGTATCTTAATGATTTTTAGGTTCTTTGTCCTGCATATGTATGGGATGAGGTCATAAACATATTAAGGACAAATTTGTTTAAACTTGCAAGCCCATGATTCCTCTTGAGTTGAGTGGAATATAAAATTAATTATACCCATTTTGTTCAGAGTAAACAAAATGACTTTAAACTGCATCTGCTATTTAATCTCAGCATTCTAAAAGAACTATGAAGACTAAACGTTAATGGAAGTCTTTAAACTATATTGGCAAAGTGACCATAGCACTAATACAACTGTGGAAGCCACACTCCCAGGGACATCCCCAACCCTCTTCCTTGTCCTCCTTCTATGACTACTAATGCTACTGGTCGCACTTAAACCAGCCAGGTCACAAAGGTCAGAATGGGTCCCATACAAAAATCAAATCCAACATCTGGAAATCTCAATTCACTGAAACAAACTGCTTGAATAGCTGAATTTAACATTGTTACAATCAAGCAAGCTGTTTTTGTCCCACACCCTTTTATTTAAGTATTTCCTCAGCTTCAGAGAAGTCAAAGTCTTAACTGCCTTGCAAAAAAAAAAAAGCAATGGCTAATGCAAAGAATGGCTGATTCAAACAATTGATTCCCCTATTGAAAAGGATATTTACATCTGTTCTTTAAAAGAAACATCCCACAGAAAAATAGCTGGCATTATCAGGGAACAGAATTTTGCGTTCTACCCTAGGAAGATAAATTAGTTTCATAGCCTGACCATTCTCAGAATCTTCTACACCCTCGGCTATGTCTGCAGCTGATTCTTTCACATGCTGTCGGCCATTCTCCCTCACCAGTCTTAGAATGCACCAATTCAAGTGGCTCACTATGGGAAATACTTTCCACCATGAAAGGTGGAAACAAAGCAAGGGGATGATTTAATATCTGAAGATAATGGTTTCTTACTTGCAAGCCCCACATACACTATGTTAAATGGAACTGCTTCAGTGTTATACCTGTGAACCTAGAGATGGCGTAAATCATTACAGTTCATTGTATTAAGTTTATAAGTGTGGAACAACAGACATATTGCAGTTCCACTGCATTAGGTTTATGAGAACAAAACTACAGACATATGTAGCAACCAGAATGTGAGTCTATGGTGAATGCAGTAGGGGTATCACAAAGATGGGTTATGATTTTTTATAGGAATACAAAAAAATACTATAGGACAGAAAAGATTCAGAGGTAGAGTCAACTTTAATGGAAGTGAATCTTTCCAGCAAAGAAACATCATTACTATTCACCAAGCCATCCTTAGATAAAATTACTTACACCTCTTTTAACAATGTTTTCCTTCAAGTTCAAGGAGAGATTGCAATAGAAAACAACAGACTCACATACAGGCCAGTGGAAAACAGCTACAGAATTCAATTCCTGCAAATGTCATGATCTTCCTCTCGATGTATTTTATTCCTGATTCATCTTTGATCAATGTTCATCTTACACAATAGGTCTGGACAAACCACTGATGCGTTTTTATGGAAAGAATAGACATTCACAACCATAGTGTGTCCTCCCTTATTCTGCAACAATAAATCAGCACTTGGCTATTGGATCTCATCTTATGAAGTTATAGTTTTTGAGTACAGGCTACCAAATTACCTTCTAAGTATTTTCATTAAAGGATAGTTTAAACCAGAATTTTTTAATCAAGTTATTAGCTAGCAGTATGACACACAGAGCAGTGCATTAGTAAACATCATCCCTTTTTATAGAGGATGCAGATTTTCTACCACCATTAGTTTGTAGTAGTACTCATTCCCTGTAATACTGAAGCAGCTATAGCTACAGTTTATTACTTTTATATTCATTGTATCGTTACCAAATTATTTTCTCCAAAGGATAAACTATATCAAACCAATAGCCATATTAGTATAGTCATGTCCACAAGGATCTACCCTTGCCCCCTCCTCTTTAACATTCTCACCAACACCCTCCACACATTCACAGAACAGGCCTCCCTAATACAATACCCAGAAGACTCCATACAGATCTACACATTTGACAACATGGCACATATCCAAAACAGTGTCACCAGCAATATTTCAATATAAATTGCTCTAAAATATGTCATATAAGCAATAGTCAAGAGCTCAAACTGACACAACACAAACAGTCAAAAAATTACATTGATTGCATAAAACATCAGACCAATACCTAATAAAAGAAAAAAAATGTGTCAGTTATTTTATATATATACAAGTTTCAGGACTGTTGGGCAGGGCTGGGATTAGATGTTGAGGAATCCTTGGTTAGGTACACTATACTATCTATGAAACAACAGATGAATTTGATTGAAATTTTGAGTGTGAATTATTAGGAGTGGGGTTAGAGCTGAAATTTTTGTCCAGATGTAATATTTCTTTAATGGCTGACCAGAATAATTTAGAGATGTATTTACTATTGTTCTGAACGCTGTTATACTATATTTTTGTCTTCATTTATTTGCTTTTTAGTATGGTTGCAGAGCATTCTGCGGTTTTTGAGAAATTGTAGTGTTTTATATTTTTCACATTCTTTCCATACTTCTTCTGTATCCTACATTAGCATTCCACTCTTCTTGGCTAGCCAAATTTAATTATTTGTCTTTATTCTCTTCCTGCTAGGAGGTGCAAGGCTATTTAGGAAAGTTGCACTGAATTCATTTGCAACATCATCTAAGGGGAGGGCTTTTAGGATGTTCAAGTTAATAGATGATAAGGTAGTAAAGAATATTTCTGGTTTAAACTAGAATAGGTTGTACGTTGTTTATAAACATTTTGTTTAAGTGGATGTGTGACATGTTTGGTTGTAATGATAGGGAGATGGCCCATGAGAAAACCTAACATTGCATGTATGCTGGCAAATTTGCTAAGGTCTGTTACTAGGATCCAGTCTAATAAGGAATTTGATGTCTTGCTATAATGTGTGGGGTTAGTAAACCATGCAAGTTCATGCTAGATGTAGGGGAGTTAGAGGTCGTGTCCAAGCAACTAATACTGGTGTCACCTAGTAGTTCTATTTCTTGTGGAATTAGTTATCCAATGTAGGATATCTTTCAGCGTAGCTGTATTGTCACCAAGAGGGATGTAAAGACTGCAATACATATTTGTCTGTACTTGATTATTTTCAGATAAGTAATAACAATCTCAGATGAATTGAATTTTAGTATTGGTTTGTTGTAGGGGAAAATGTGGTAGATGATGTGAGATATTAAAGCAATAGATTCATAGATTCACAGACTGTTACTAGGTTAAAAACCTGTGGGACATTTCTAAGCCCAGCCAAGTTTTCCCAAAAGAATAAGGTATCCAAATAAGTCATGCATTTATAAGCTACCTCTGTCCATAAGGGACATGGGTGCCAGGCCTGGTGTAAATTTCTTATTCCCAATCCACTTGTCTAGGTTGTGCTTAAACTGAGTAATAGATGAACTCAACTTCACATGGACGGGAAGCCTGCTCAATAGGAGGGGCAGTCTCTGGGATACATATCTATCTCGTCAGCATGTTCTGTTTAAGTTGCAAACAAAATGCAGGTCCCTAGACCTTGTACTTGTGATACTCTTTGACTTACAAATATGTAGGAGATTAATAAGTGAGGGGTTTGTGGATGCCTTATAAGCCAGTCATAGATCACCAATCAGTAATCTATAGGAGACTGAGTAGAGGGAAAGGGCTTTAAGGGGCTCTGCATAAGACAGGTTTGTTAAACCTTTGAGGTTACTCTAGTTACTGCAAATGCCTGGTCAGATGCATACCAAAGGGAGCATTGTACTTTATGATTGGACTGATAAGGGTGCAGTATAGTGGGATAATGACCTATTTGGACCTAAATGCCATGCCTTTACTTATAAGTTGTGTAATATAAAAGGATTGTCTCACCACTGTGACCACTTCACAGTTAAAGGTAAGGCTACTGTCTAAATGTGCACCCAGATCCCTGACCACTGGGTCAACTCTGAGGGGTGTATTATCAACATGGTAATTAAACAGGATGATTGACTTCCCAAGGGTACAATTATGCATTTCCTAGCATTGAGTTTAAGACCATGGCTTTGGCACCATTTGTTTGTCAGAGCTACAACTTACTGAAGACTGCTAGTGTCTGCTACAGAGTCTATGATAACCCCCTGCAAACTTAAGTCAGCCATGAACCTTCAGCATTTCTTTCCATTTAAGAGAAATAGATGCCAAAAAGGAGTGGGCCCAGTATGGAGCCCTGGGGTACTCTGCTAGTGATTGGCCTCTTGGTGAAGGTGGCCTCACCTATTTTGGCCTCCTGGGTCCTATCACTGAGCTGGTTGGCTATCCAGTTTGTGATAAAAGTGTTTATACCTAAATTAGTGAGTTTGTCTATAATGCCTGAGTGGGGTATTGTATCAAAATCCTTGGACAGTTCAAGGTAAGCTCTGTGCACAGTCTTACCTTCATCCAATGTTTTGGTGACTCTCTTAAAAAAGTCTACCAAATTTAATGAGCATGACCTTACTTTAACAAAGCTGAACTTTGATGGGTCCAGAACTTGCAGGTTACCTATGTCCTCATTTATCATATCCCTGATGATTGCTTCCATGACCTTATATATAAGCCTGGTAAGACTCGTGGGCCTGTAGTTACCTGGATCAGTGGCTGGACTTCCTTTGTGCAGAGGAATGACTGCGGCCATCTTCTGTTCCTTGGGCACACAACCTGACTAAAGCCTCAAGATAAAAAGTGATTCAAGTGGACCAGAGAGGTCATAATTTCATACTATTTATTAAACATCCTGCAATATTATCGGGGTCTATCGATGCAGTATTTTTGGCCTTGAAAAGTGCATTGATGACCTGTTCCTTAGTAATGGGTGAGGGACTATGTTATTGTGTTATGTGGTATTTCCTTTGGATTATCAGAGGGAGTGGGGGGGGGGTTTGAGCTGAACCTCTCAGTCAAAGGGTTGACATTGGCCTCTGGTACGGTGTGGGTGATGCCATTTACAATAAGTTCTGCACATTGCTCTGTATTTCCTCTAAAGTAACGCACATAGCTGTAGAAAACTTTGTGGTTGTCCTTTGCCTGAGAAACTATTTTTTTCTTCAAGTTTAGACGTTGAAGTGTTAACTAACTCTGTTAGCGGCCTGTTTAGATTGGTCAGGGGGCTTTTAGTATGTATGGATGTGTTCCTTGTATGCTTGGCCAAGATTTTTTTCATATTGGATAACCGATTGATGTGATTCCACCAGGGTGGCTTGTCCTTTCAGTTAATCATAGTCTAAATAAGAGTGGGCACACCACCACCTTTCCTCTTTATATGGTCATTACAAATGATATTATGGGCTTTGATCCTGCAGCCTTATAATTTTAAGCCAAGCATCATCCAAGCTATAGTCACTTGAACACAGATTGGCTGTCAATAGCTTTTATCTCACTTTTTCACTTTACCCAAAAATGCATTTTACCCTTAAAGAAAAAGATATTCTGTCTTCAGTGCATTTACATTTTTATCCCCTCTCTATTTCTTCATATCAACATATTATATTTTATTTCACTGGTAAAAGATGAATATTATGTTTAAATATTTAAATTTCTGCACTTCTGTTTCTTCATTTATTCTTTTCTTTCTTTCACTTACACTCACTTTGAAATATGCACATATAAATATATAGATATAGATATAGATGTAGATACAGATATAGGTATAGATATAGATATATAGGTATACACACACACACACACACACACACACACACACACACACACACACACACACACACACACACAAGTGTTTTGTTTAAGTACAAACTACATGAACAAAACTGTTCGAAAGTCAGCTACCTAAAATGAAAAACATTTTATTTTTTGCAGAGGGCAAGCTCCCACACCCTTATCCAACTCCGACATTGTACTGCAGTGGAGAAAGGGCAGATTTCCAGTTCCTATTATATAGGTTCATAGATTCACAGGTGTGCACTAGGCTAATGGCCCTGGAGCCTTTACAAGCTTGTCAGCATCCCACCCGACCTTAGTTTCCAGTGCCTCTGTCAAGTAGAGCCACTGGATTGATTCCCGGAGTAAATTTTCTATTTCCCATCCACTCATCAAGATTTCTCTTGAAGAGGGTCAGTGAGGTGCTCTGTTTGACATGTATGGGAAGTCTATTCCATAGCATGGGCAGTCTCTGGGTTATGAACCTGTCCCTCCAGCAAGTTCTGTTGATTGTGGTACTGAGGTTGAGGTCTGAGTTGCGTGTGGTGTGGAGGGACTGGGATTTCTTTATCACAGTCTTTTAGATGAAAAAAAACATCAATTTACACTCTTTTCATATTTGATCACTTTAATAACCAAGCTACTGATTAACCAAAACAAGCACTTGAACATCGTCTGTGCATACATTCCACCAGGCAACAACCTAAATAACCTAGTAGATATCCTTTACTGGTTATCCACTACCTAGCCCCAAGAAACCATAGTTCTTGGTGACTTTAACACAGATTGGCACCCCTGCTCCTCTGACGACCCCCACCCATATAAACTTATCTGGGTTTAATGAGACCATAACTTCTCCCACTAGGATAAACAAACCAACCAACAGGGAAAGTATCATAGACTGAATCCTAGTTAATAACCAACCCCAACTATACACAGCTGGTACTCTCCCAGATGACCTCAGCGACCATTGTCTAACCTATATTGTAAAACATAAGGCAGGAAACCCTCACCAGCCCAAATATAAAACAGTTAGAAACAGGAAACACTTTGATGCTGTTATATTCCAAAATGAATTAAAAGCAGTTGACTAGTCAAAACTAAAAAATCTAACATTAGAGGAGGCCATTGATCACTTTAACACTAAATTCCTAAGCATCCTTGATTCCCATGCTCCAGCACGTACAATAAAAACTAGATCAAATACACCACCATGGCTCACAAAAGATACCAAAGCTAAAATCAAAACTAGAAACAGAGCCCCGGCCAGTGCGAGAACAACTAAAGCTCCACTTGACCATCTAAAATATCGTCAACTCAGGAATGATACAAAAAAATCTATTTTACTGGATAAAAAAAGCTTCTACCAAAATCTCCTACAAAAACACCATAACAACCTTCAAAAGTTCTGAACAGGCTTAAATCAACTACTTCATCCAGGTCATTCCACCACCCCAACCCCGGCTAACTACACCCATAGCTCCCCAGAGACCATAGCTAGCGCCTTTAATAATTTTTTCAGTGAACCAATCCAATCCCTAGCAAATCAACGAACCCCCTCTAACTTAAACCACACGCCTAATCTACCCAATAATCACCCCAAATTTAGCTTCCAACCAATATCCACTAGTTTTATCAAAACACTTCCATAAAAACTAAAACCTACCACCCTCACTGCTGACCTCCTCCCTACAGAGTACCTACAAATAGCTGCAGATGCCATTGCATATCCCATATCTATCCTCATCAACAGAACCTCATCCGAAAAGGCTATCTCCTCCCTCTGGAAAATATCTCATGTCATCCCATTCCATAAAGGTGGTAGTGCCTCAGACATATCCAACTATAGACTCATTGCCATTCTTTCTCCACTAGCCAAAATAATGGAGAAATGTGTACACAAGCAACTAATGCAATACCTTACACAGAATAACTTACTATCCAACTCCCAGCATGGTTTCAGGCCATACCACAGCACCACCTCAGCCCTCCTTTCCTTTACTACTGCCATAAACCAAAACAGTAATGACAATAGGCTAACCTCCGCCCTATTTCTTGACATATCAAAAGCCTTTGACATGGTCTGCCATGAACTTCTCATTCTTCCACTAAAATCTATTTCCCTCCACAAGCCTGCTATCCAGTGGTTCCAATCCTACCTAAATGGCAGACAACTATGGCATGGCAAACTCTTCAGCCAACTACCTCTCACACTTGGTGTCCATCAAGGGTCCATACCAGGTCCACTACCCTTCTCTGTTTTTACCAGCAACCTTCACACTGCTATCCCCTAAAGCTACCTGCATTCAATATGCAGATGATTCCACTCTGATCAGCCACCTCCTCATCTGAACTGCAAACCTTAACCCAAAATACATTTAAGACTATCGAGAACTGGCTCACCAACCAACACCTACTTCTGAACCCCAATAAAACTAAACATTTATGCTTCTCCCCCACTAGTAGATCTACCACACTTTCATTCTCTGTCACATCTAACAATGGTACCACTATTTCCCCAGATAATCACACCAAACTGATAGGGGTTATCATAGACAATAATCTCAAATTTGACCTACAGGTCAACAAAACCATACAGACCATCAATAAGAAGCTTGGATCACTGTATAGAAACAAGACATGTTTTAACCCAACTGGCTAGTACTGCAATTGCCCGATCACACCTACTCTCTACTCTTTTATATGCCTCACCTGTACTCTCAAACCTCAACAAATCCGAACTAGGTAATCTGTCCCATAGCTACAATCATATTGCAAGATTCGCCACTGGCTCCACCTATAGAACCCACCACTGCCAGAACCTTAAACAACTAGAGTGGCTAGAACTGCCCAGCCTAATTCAAGTAAATCAACTCTTAATAGAGCACACAATTTTGTACTACCCTGAGGATATCCGCTCACTTAAAATTATTATTAAGCCATATAGCAACCTGAGATTCCTGCAGTCAGCCGATAAACTACTGGTCCAAATCCACAAAGCTAATAACTCTGCTGGTGAATCCCTGTTTGCCAACTTTGTTGGCAAATCCTGGAATTCGTTTCCAAACTATATAACCCTACAATCCTCCAAAAGTCTCTTCAAAAAAAACCTCAAACAGTATCTCAAATTGAATTGGCTATGCCCATGTACTAACCCTGATTAAGTTATAAACTGAAAGCATATTCTGTAATTATCATAACTTGTAACTATGTCACCAATCTCTGCTTCCAATCTGATGTCTCTTACTTTTAATTGGGTCTGTCCATGAGAATTGGGAGTCCCTACTAGGGAACACTACTAAGCCATTGTATATAATCACTTTGTATTTATAATTGTTTGCTAACTTCTGTGTAATTTATGTAGTTTGTCTATGTGGAGCTTTTCTCCCTGGGCCCCTGCTGAAAATGGACATGTATCCCAGTCGGACTATCCCGGTAAACAAATGTAAAATAAAATAAATAAATAAAAGGTCTTGTCAGCATTCAAACAAGTAAAATGTTGAACACAAGCATGACATCTATCTATATATATCTATATATCTCTCTTTCACTCACTCTCTCTCTCTCTCTCTCTCTCTCTCTCTATATATATATATATATATATATATATATATATATATATACACATGGGTCCACTATGTAATCTCAAAATACTGACATCCTGAAATTCAGTATTTTGAAATTACATAGCCGAAAACCCAAGCACAACTCACAATTCCGAAAACACACAACCGTGAAATTCAAAATGCCGGAACTACGCTACACATGCAGTACGCACATAAACAAACACAACCCCCCCCACAATCAAATAAATGCATCTACACTATAGGTAAACAGGGGCAAGCCCCTCTGCACCCCCCATCTGGAGGGTTGTGCCCCCCACACACCCCCACTTATATATTCTAACTCCGAGATCGCACAAACAGAAACACAAACGAAACTCACACACATCTTACAATCCCTCACACTCACACATCACAGACACAACACACACTTACACACTAAAGCTTCTATCCAACACATTTACACACACAAGCTTAACTAAATTCAACCGATACAGCCACATACCGCATCAGCGGAAGCGGAAATTCAACATCTCCGTGCTTCAGGATTTTGAATTTCGCGCTTCTGCTTGTTTTGGAACTTTGCGTTTTTGGCTATG